>NW_024060283.1:25000-26016 GCF_016432855.1 Salvelinus namaycush
CAGCCCCCCAACACACCATATCTCCTGAAACATCTTCCCCAGCTATACAGACAGCCCCCCCAACACACCATATCTCCTGAAACATCTTCCCCAGCTATACAGACAGCCCCCCGAACACACCATATCTCCTGAAACATCTTCCCCAGCTATACAGACAGCCCCCCCAACACACATATCTCCTGAAACATCTTCCCAGCTACACAGACAGCCCCCCAACACACCATATCTCCTGAAACATCTTCCCCAGCTATACAGAGAGCCCCCCAACACACCCATATCTCCTGAAACATCTTCCCAGCTATACAGACAGCCCCCCAACACACCATATCTCCTGAAACATCTTCCCCAGCTATACAGACAAGCCCCCCAACACACCATATCCCTGAAACATCTTCCCCAGCTTACACAGACAGCCCCCCCAACACACCATATCTCCTGAAACATCTTCCCCAGCTATACAGACAGCCCCCCCAACACACCATATCTCCTGAAACATCTTCCCCAGCTATACAGACAGCCCCCCCCAACACACCATATCTCCTGAAACATCTTCCCCAGCTATACAGACAGCCCCCCCAACACACCATATCTCCTGAAACATCTTCCCAGCTACACAGACAGCCCCCCCAACACACCATATCTCCTGAAACATCTTCCCCAGCTATACGACAGCCCCCCCAACACACCATATCTCCTGAAACAGCTTCCCAGCTATACAGACAGCCCCCCCAACACCATATCTCCTGAAACATCTTCCCAGCTACACAGACAGCCCCCCAACACACCATATCTCCTGAAACATCTTCCCCAGCTATACAGACAGCCCCCCCAACACACCATATCTCCTGAAACATCTCCCCAGCTATACAGACAGCCCCCCCAAACACACCATATCTCTGAAACATCTTCCCCAGCTATACAGAGAGCCCCCCAACACACCATATCTCCTGAAACATCTTCCCCAGCTATACAGACAGCCCCCCAACACACCATATATCCTGAAACATCTTCCCCAG
>NW_024060284.1:0-26009 GCF_016432855.1 Salvelinus namaycush
TCTATTAGTAGATATGTATTGTGAGTTACAGTCTATATAGTAGATATGTATTGTGAGTTACAGTCTATATAGTAGATATGTATTGTGAGTTACAGTCTATATAGTAGATATGTATTGTGAGTTACAGTCTATATAGTAGATATGTATTGTGAGTTACAGTCTATATAGTAGATATGTATTGTGAGTTACAGTCTATATAGTAGATATGTATTGTGAGTTACAGTCTATATAGTAGATATGTATTGTGAGTTACAGTCTATATAGTAGATATGTATTGTGAGTTACAGTCTATATAGTAGATATGTATTGTGAGTTACAGTCTATATAGTAGATATGTATTGTGAGTTACAGTCTATATAGTAGATATGTATTGTGAGTTACAGTCTATATAGTAGATATGTATTGTGAGTTACAGTCTATATAGTAGATATGCTATTGTGAGTTACAGTCTATATAGTAGATATGTATTGTGAGTTACAGTCTATATAGTAGATATGTATTTGAGTTACAGAGTTACAGTCTATATAGTAGATATGTATTGTGAGTTACAGTCTATATAGTAGATATGTATTGTGAGTTACAGTCTATATAGTAGATATGTATTGTGAGTTACAGTCTATATAGTAGATATGTATTGTGAGTTACAGTCTATATAGTAGATATGTATTGTGAGTTACAGTCTATATAGTAGATATGTATTGTGAGTTACAGTCTATATAGTAGATATGTATTGTGAGTTACAGTCTATATAGTAGATATGTATTGTGAGTTACAGTCTATATAGTAGATATGTATTGTGAGTTACAGTCTATATAGTAGATATGTATTGTGAGTTACAGTCTATATAGTAGATATGTATTGTGAGTTACAGTCTATATAGTAGATATGTATTGTGAGTTACAGTCTATATAGTAGATATGTATTGTGAGTTACAGTCTATATAGTAGATATGTATTGTGAGTTACAGTCTATATAGTAGATATGTATTGTGAGTTACAGTCTATATAGTAGATATCTATTGTGAGTTACAGTCTATATAGTAGATATGTATTGTGAGTTACAGAGTTACAGTCTATATAGTAGATATGTATTGTGAGTTACAGTCTATATAGTAGATATGTATTGTGAGTTACAGTCTATATAGTAGATATGTATTGTGAGTTACAGTCTATATAGTAGATATGTATTGTGAGTTACAGTCTATATAGTAGATATGTATTGTGAGTTACAGAGTTACAGTCTATATAGTAGATATGTATTGTGAGTTACAGTCTATATAGTAGATATGTATTGTGAGTTACAGTCTATATAGTAGATATGTATTGTGAGTTACAGAGTTACAGTCTATATAGTAGATATGTATTGTGAGTTACAGTCTATATAGTAGATATGTATTGTGAGTTACAGTCTATATAGTAGATATGTATTGTGAGTTACAGAGTTACAGTCTATATAGTAGATATGTATTGTGAGTTACAGTCGATATAGTAGATATGTATTGTGAGTTACAGAGTTACAGTCTATATAGTAGATATGTATTGTGAGTTACAGTCTATATAGTAGATATGTATTGTGAGTTACAGTCTATATAGTAGATATGTATTGAGAGTTACAGTCTATATAGTAGATATGTATTGTGAGTTACAGTCTATATAGTAGATATGTATTGTGAGTTACAGTCTATATAGTAGATATCTATTGTGAGTTACAGAGTTACAGTCTATATAGTAGATATGTATTGTGAGTTACAGTCTATATAGTAGATATGGATTGTGAGTTACAGTCTATATAGTAGATATGTATTGAGAGTTACAGTCTATATAGTAGATATGTATTGTGAGTTACAGTCTATATAGTAGATATGTATTGTGAGTTACAGTCTATATAGTAGATATGTACTGTGAGTTAGAGAGTTACAGTCTATATATTAGATATGTACTGTGAGTTAGAGAGTTACAGTCTATATAGTAGATATGTATTGTGAGTTACAGAGTTAGAGTCTATATAGTAGATATGTATTGAGAGTTAGAGTAAGGTATTATAGCGTGTGTATTCTATGGCTGATTCAGTCTGTCACACCTCACACCTGGCTCCTCATCCTTGCTCATCGTAACGGATAATGACAGGCCACAAGGCATGCAAGCATTGTCTGAATTCCTGCCATGCCTTCTAAGTACACAGTTGAATGTTCCTGGTTGGGATAACTGCAGGCAGGGTACGGAAAGAGATGGGGGGAGGGGTGTTAGGAGTGACAGTTCGAGGCTTATATCAAACAGCATGTTGTAACGATGTATCTGTAGACTTGAAGACAGACACCATGCTGCGGTCACATGTCGCTCAGCTCTCGCCCCTAGCAACCAGATGGGTAACATACGCATTGCACGATATTGGAAGAAGTCTACATGACTCTTAGTATACCGCATGTCAAAATGTGCCCATGCCTGCTCACGGAAGACTGTACCCATAACTGATAGGAAAGCATGTCTCTACCGGCACTCTCTCATGTAGGCCCGGGCTACGGCTATTGAGCAACTTTCAGGGAATACATTAGCTACCTCTGTTGCGACAAACAAAATGAATGAATCAACAGGGGAGGGGGAAAAAAGATTGTAGTAGAGGATTGTAAGAGATGAAAATGCTATGTTGTAAAAAGCTTTGTTCCACTAAAGCCACATAGTGGTTGCCGTAACGCCTTTGACAGAAGGCGCCTCAGGTTGAAAGACAGGGAGGGTAGCATGCCGCTCTCACACTCACCTGCCTATCTATTTGCTTTAATAATCAATCTCTCTATGCCACTGCAAAGGTATCACGTTTATTATAATGAAACTGGCACAGACAGCTAGGCTAAATGCACACCGTGTAATTCGTAACATAGTCTACGTTGAAGGCATTCTGTCCATCGATCCATAATGTGAAGGAACGCACTCAGCCGGTGAAGAAAACCACCGCATTTCAATACTGTCAATCTTGCCGTTTTTCGCTCGCTAAATCATATGCCACCATGACAACAACAACAAAAAACACCTTCAATCAACACGAAATCATGTAAAACCCTATTCCTCTTACCGTGGTGGTTCCACAATTATATCCAGTATTCGTGTCCGTGGCTCAGAGAGCTCAGAGGAAAACCTAAGGATGGACATAAAACCGTAGCCGACTACACGGTTTCTTAAATCTTGTCCAACGACTCATCGAAAATCACCGAGTTGTGTTAATCTGAACATAACTGCTGGTGTCAGTGAATATCCCCGGTCCTCTACTTCCCACTCCCCTTCCCCGCCGTCTGGGCTCCCGACCTGCCGCTGCCGAGGAGAGAGAGCCGCCTGGCGCATAGCTTTATTACGACATGCGCGCAGTAATGACACCCTGGGGAAAAGATCAACTAGATTCAGCCGAGGGAAGATGTTTTCTGGAGCGGATGGTCAGGGATGCCGGAACATAATTACAAATCATTTGACAAACATATATAATATTTGACTAAAACATAATAATTTCAAACCATGTTTACATGTGTAGGCTATATGACATATCTATTACAGTTTTCCCCCCAATCGTTAACACACGTTTGGTGAAACTACATCTCGTGTACTCAAAACTCTCAAAACACAAAACACAAAAAACTGTTAGCCATTTTCCCAAAACCCCACAGACATCTTGCAAAATGAAACACAGCAATCAAAATCATGTTCTCCCTGCTCCAAATGAAACTCTGCATACAAATGACACACACACCCACACATCACATGAATCTAACTTAGTGAGAACCCAGATCACACTGATGTGACATATTCAAAACACTACAGGTTTATTGTTTTCAATCGCAAACATAATTTGTCCAATCTGTTGTCACATGTTCAAAACTCTAAACACAATTAACACAACATCTGTCTTGTTGTGGACCATACCATTAACACAACATCCGTCTTGTTGTGGACCATACCATTAACACAACATCTGTCTTGTTGTGGACCATACCATTAACACAACATCTGTCTTGTTGTGGACCATACCATTAACACAACATCTGTCTTGTTGTGGACCATACCATTAACACAACATCTGTCTTGTTGTGGACCGTACCATTAACACAACATCCGTCTTGTTGTGGACCGTACCATTAACACAACATCCGTCTTGTTGTGGACCGTACCATTAACACAACATCCGTCTTGTTGTGGACCGTACCATTAACACAATTCATGTTGTTTTCACGGAATATGCAGTCAATTAACACATTCCTAAAAATGCTTACATTTTCTTTACATACAAGCCTACCCAATATCAAAATCATGGATCTTTCTTGTCTTATTACCAAATGCTTTGCACACAGCTTGCCAGTAATGAAGACCTAATGTGCAAAACGTTAAATATAGTATAAAACCTCTACATTTTTTTGAATGAACAGATCCTTGAAACGCTAAGAAATAGCTGATTTACTGTAAGTTGTGTCAAATAGACCAACCACAGCTGATTCCAATCTCAATGGGAGACAGAGCCAGGTGTTGAAGCTCTTTCAATTACATGGACAGACAGAGTACAAAGAGGACTCTGTGGATTGATTTTGTTCAGTGTGGATAGTGTGGAGCAGAGAGAGAGAAAAATTAAGTCTGGACCAGGGAGAGGAGTAGCTGGACCAGGCAGAGGAGTAGCTGGACCAGGCAGAGGAGTAGTTGGACCAGGGAGATTAGTAGTTGGACCAGGGAGAGGAGTAGCTGGACCAGGCAGAGGAGTAGTTGGACCAGGGAGAGGAGTAGCTGGACCAGGCAGAGGAGTAGCTGGACCAGGGGGAGGAGTAGTTGGACCAGGGAGAGGAGTAGTTGGACCAGGGAGAGGAGTAGTTGGACCAGGGAGAGGAGTAGTTGGACCAGGGAGAGGAGTAGCTGGACCAGGGAGAGGAGAAGTTGGACCAGGCAGAGGAGTAGCTGGACCAGGGAGAGGAGTAGTTGGACCAGGGAGAGGAGTAGTTGGACCAGGCAGAGGAGTAGCTGGACCAGGGAGAGGAGTAGCTGGACCAGGGAGAGGAGTTGCTGGACCAAGGAGAGGAGTAGTTGGACCAGGGAGAGGAGTAGTTGGACCAGGGAGAGGAGTGGTTGGACCAGGGAGAGGAGTAGCTGGACCAGGCAGAGGAGTAGCTGGACCAGGGAGAGGAGTAACTGGACCAGGGAGAGGAGTAGCTGGACCAAGGAGAGGAGTAGTTGGACCAGGGAGAGGAGTAGTTGGACCAGGGAGAGGAGTAGTTGGACCAGGGAGAGGAGTAGTTGGACCAGGGAGAGGAGTAGCTGGACCAGGGAGAGGAGTAGTTGGACCAGGGAGAGGAGTAGCTGGACCAGGACCAGGGGGAGGAGAGGTAGGGGGAGAGGTGTAAGAATGCGTGGTGGTGTTCAAAGGAGAGTAAGAGCTGTTGTCACTGATGAAATAAGAGCCACCATCATAGACCATGTGATAAACCATGGTCTATCACTGAGAGAGACTGGTGAAATAGTCCAGCCTAATACCATGGACTATCACTAAGAGTGACTGGTGAAAGAGTCCAGCCTAATACCATGGTCTATCACTGAGAGAGACTGGTGAAAGAGCCCAGTCTAATACCATGGACTATCACTGAGAGAGACTGGTGAAACAGTCCAGCCTAATACTATGGTCTATCACTGAGAGAGACTGGTGAAACAGTCCAGCCTAATACTATGGACTATCACTGAGAGAGGCTGGTGAAAGAGTCCAGCCTAATACCATGGACTATCACTGAGAGAGACTGGTGAAAGAGCCCAGCCTAATACCATAGACTATCACTGAGAGAGACTGGTGAAAGAGTCCAGCCTAATACCATGGACTATAACTGAGAGAGGCTGGTGAAACAGTCCAGCCTAATACCATGGACTATCACTGAGAGAGGCTGGTGAAACAGTCCAGCCTAATACCATGGACTGTTACTGAGAGTGGCTGGTGAAACAGTCCAGCCTAATACCATGGACTATCACTGAGAGAGACTGGTGAAAGAGTCCAGTCTAATACCATGAACTATCACTGAGAGAGACTGGTGAAAGAGTCCAGTCTAATACCATGGACTATCACTGAGAGAGACTGGTGAAAGAGTCCAGCCTAATACCATGGACTATCACTGAGAGAGACTGGTGAAAGAGTCCAGTCTAATACCATGGACTATCACTGAGAGAGACTGGTGAAAGAGGCCAGCCTAATACCATGGACTATCACTGAGAGAGACTGGTGAAAGAGTCCAGCCTAATACCATGGTCTATCACTGAGAGAGACTGGTGAAAGAGGCCAGCCTAATACCATGGACTATCACTGAGAGAGACTGGTGAAAGAGTCCAGCCTAATACCATGGACTATCACTGAGAGAGACTGGTGAAAGAGTCCAGCCTAATACCATGGTCTATCACTGAGAGAGACTGGTGAAAGAGTCCAGCCTAATACCATGGACTATCACTGAGAGAGACTGGTGAAAGAGTCCAGTCTAATACCATGGACTATCACTGAGAGAGACTGGTGAAAGAGGCCAGCCTAATACCATGGACTATCACTGAGAGAGACTGGTGAAAGAGTCCAGCCTAATACCATGGTCTATCACTGAGAGAGACTGGTGAAAGAGGCCAGCCTAATACCATGGACTATCACTGAGAGAGACTGGTGAAAGAGTCCAGCCTAATACCATGGACTATCACTGAGAGAGACTGGTGAAAGAGTCCAGCCTAATACCATGGACTATCACTGAGAGAGACTGGTGAAAGAGCCCAGCCTAATACCATAGACTATCACTGAGAGAGACTGGTGAAAGAGTCCAGCCTAATACCATGGACTATAACTGAGAGAGGCTGGTGAAACAGTCCAGCCTAATACCATGGACTATCACTGAGAGAGGCTGGTGAAACAGTCCAGCCTAATACCATGGACTGTTACTGAGAGTGGCTGGTGAAACAGTCCAGCCTAATACCATGGACTATCACTGAGAGAGACTGGTGAAAGAGTCCAGTCTAATACCATGAACTATCACTGAGAGAGACTGGTGAAAGAGTCCAGTCTAATACCATGGACTATCACTGAGAGAGACTGGTGAAAGAGTCCAGCCTAATACCATGGACTATCACTGAGAGAGACTGGTGAAAGAGTCCAGTCTAATACCATGGACTATCACTGAGAGAGACTGGTGAAAGAGGCCAGCCTAATACCATGGACTATCACTGAGAGAGACTGGTGAAAGAGTCCAGCCTAATACCATGGTCTATCACTGAGAGAGACTGGTGAAAGAGGCCAGCCTAATACCATGGACTATCACTGAGAGAGACTGGTGAAAGAGTCCAGCCTAATACCATGGACTATCACTGAGAGAGACTGGTGAAAGAGTCCAGCCTAATACCATGGTCTATCACTGAGAGAGACTGGTGAAAGAGTCCAGCCTAATACCATGGACTATCACTGAGAGAGACTGGTGAAAGAGTCCAGTCTAATACCATGGACTATCACTGAGAGAGACTGGTGAAAGAGGCCAGCCTAATACCATGGACTATCACTGAGAGAGACTGGTGAAAGAGTCCAGCCTAATACCATGGTCTATCACTGAGAGAGACTGGTGAAAGAGGCCAGCCTAATACCATGGACTATCACTGAGAGAGACTGGTGAAAGAGTCCAGCCTAATACCATGGACTATCACTGAGAGAGACTGGTGAAAGAGTCCAGCCTAATACCATGGTCTATCACTGAGAGAGACTGGTGAAAGAGTCCAGCCTAATACCATGGTCTATCACTGAGAGAGACTGGTGAAAGAGTCCAGCCTAATACCATGGTCTATCACTGAGAGAGACTGGTGAAAGAGTCCAGCCTAATAACATGGACTATCACTGAGAGAGACTGGTGAAAGAGTCCAGCCTAATAACATGGACTATCACTGAGAGAGACTGGTGAAAGAGTCCAGTCTAATACCATGGACTATCACTGAGAGAGGCTGGTGAAAGAGTCCAGCCTAATACCATGGACTGTTACTGAGAGTGGCTGGTGAAAGAGTCCAGCCTAATACCATGGACTATCACTGAGAGAGACTGGTGAAAGAGTCCAGCCTAATACCATGGTCTATCACTGAGAGAGACTGGAGAAAGAGTCCAGCCTAATACTATGGACTATCACTGAGAGAGACTGGTGAAAGAGTCCAGCCTAATACCATGGTCTATCACTGAGAGAGACTGGAGAAAGAGTCCAGCCTAATACCATGGTCTATCACTGAGAGAGACTGGTGAAAGAGTCCAGCCTAATCTCAGATGGTCATTCGTGGCTTCCATTATCCATCATTTTCAACAAACCAACAGGTAAGTAATGCATTTCACAAGGGCTTCTTCCATCATTACTGTTGCTACGTCCCACAGTAACTGTAGGCCACCAGTCCTCAGACTAATATTATTCTGTTTGTCCTGTGGGTACCTTTGCCACTGTTCCACCCCTTGTGTATAGCGCTGTATGCAAATACAGATGTTGTATTTTTGTTCCTCTGAAGGACACAGCGTCTTCCTCCCTCTGGGCGGAAGAGGAAATCTCCTCAGTGAAGACCAAGAGAAGAAGAAGAAGACCAAGAGCCATTATAGGATTGGTCATAGCTGACAATGCAATAACACTGAGAGAAATGTTCTTCTGCCTGGAGGTGGAAAGTGTATGATCATCAGCCACATGACCAAACGTCCCTCCTGGATGCAATGGATGCCGGCTGCAGAGACATCTCAGCTGAAGACTGCCAGGGGTGGATAAGGCCTGACAAGTGTTTCTATCCAAGGTGTAGAGACATCTCAGCTGAAGACTGCCAGGGGTGGATAAGGCCTGACAAGTGTTTCTATCCAAGGTGTAGAGACATCTCAGCTGAAGACTGCCAGAGGTGGATAAGGCAGGCCAAGTGTTTCTATCCAAGGTGTAGAGACATCTCAGCTGAAGACTGCCAGGAGTGGATAAGGCAGGCCAAGCGTTTCTATCCAAGGTGTAGAGACATCTCAGCTGAAGACTGCCAGGGGTGGATGAGGCAGGCCAAGCGTTTCTATCCAAGGTGCATAGCGAGAGACGACATAAGATGGGATGTGGACGAGAACATGTGGCCAAATGCTGAAGATGGTATAGATCAGAACAGGACTGTGCATTTTTGTGTTTGTTTTTCCCTCCAATGGCTTTTTTTACTGTAAATTGTCTTTTATTTTTACACATTTTGAACCAAAGGCCATGTATGTTGGATTTCAGCAACTTCATGTTGCTGATGAAGCTTTTACTGCAGCAATTCTGTCACTTACTATTCGTTTCTACTGTACATTCCATAAAGTAAAGACGACTCATTCATTTTTAGATAGTACAAACAAATACTCCATTCGAAAACAAAAAGCAGTCATGTTGTTGTTTTGGTCCGGCGAACAGATGTTCATTAACATCACAGGCGATATTCTCCTTGGCCAGACAGAGGGAAATATCTTCTGCCATGACGCATCCACCCCTGACAGGACTCTGCTGGAATGTCACCACAGGCCATTGCTGTGGTCATGTGGTCCACTGTGGCATGGAGGTGGAGGACCCCATTGTGGCGCATAGCTGGGCATATGGTGGCATGGTGGTGGAGGACCCCATTGTGGCTCATAGCTGGGCATATGGTGGCATGGTGGTGGAGGACCCCATTGTGGATCATAGCTGGGCATATGGTGACATGGTGGTAGAGGACCCCATTGTGGATCATAGCTGGGCATATGGTGACATGGTGGTGGAGGACCCCCATTGTGGCGCATAGCTGGGCATATGGTGGCATGGTGGTGGAGGACCCCATTGTGGCTCATAGCTGGGCATATGGTGGCATGGTGGTGGAGGACCCCATTGTGGATCATAGCTGGGCATATGGTGGCATGGTGGTAGAGGACCCCATTGTGGATCATAGCTGGGCATATGGTGACATGGTGGTGGAGGACCCCCATTGTGGCTCATAGCTGGGCATATGGTGACATGGTGGTGGAGGACCCCCATTGTGGCTCATAGCTGGGCATATGGTGGCATGGGAGGTGGAGGACCCCATTGTGGCTCATAGCTGGACATATGGTGACATGGTGGTGGAGGACCCCATTGTGGCTCATAGCTGGGCATATGGTGACATGGTGGTGGAGGACCCCCATTGTGGCTCATAGCTGGGCATATGGTGACATGGTGGTGGAGGACCCCATTGTGGCTCATAGCTGGGCACATGGTGGTGGAGGACCCCATTGTGGCTCATAGCTGGGCATATGGTGACATGGTGGTGGAGGACCCCCATTGTGGCTCATAGCTGGGCATATGGTGACATGGTGGTGGAGGACCCCCATTGTGGCTCATAGCTGGGCATATGGTGACATGGTGGTGGAGGACCCTCATTGTGGCTCATAGCTGGACATATGGTGACATGGTGGTGGAGGACCCCCATTGTGGCTCATAGCTGGGTATATGGTGACATGGTGGTGGAGGACCCCCATTGTGGCTCATAGCTGGGCATATGGTGACATGGTGGTGGAGGACCCCCATTGTGGCTCATAGCTGGGCATATGGTGACATGGTGGTGGAGGACCCCCATTGTGGCTCATAGCTGGACATATGGTGACATGGTGGTGGAGGACCCCATTGTGGCTCATAGCTGGGCATATGGTGGTGGAGGACCCCATTGTGGCTCATAGCTGGGCATATGGTGGTGGAGGACCCCCATTGTGGCTCATAGCTGGGCATATGGTGACATGGTGGAGGAGGACCTCCATTGTGGCTCATAGCTGGGCATATGGTGACATGGTGGAGAACATCCATTGTGGCTCATAGCTGGGCATATGGTGACATTCCTCCAACCCTGACCAGGTACCTCAATGATGACGCGTTGACCCATGATGTTCCTTCCTCTCCATCTCGTCTTTGCTACGTTGAATCCAGCCTCATCCATGAATATGAGTTCCTGGGGGATGGTACTTGCATCCAACTCCAGGATTCTCTGAAATGACAGTAAATACTGTAACTACTGTGTAGTGAAGTTCACTGGAAACATCAACGAGTCTCTAATGTTTTGAGAGTAATACTAGTACATTACTTGCACATTTGCTGACAAGGTACTAATCTGTCGTTCTGCCCCTGAACAAGGCAGTCAACCCACTGTTCCCCTGGTAGGCCGTCATTGAAAGTCTGTGTCTATCTGTTACGGTGTGTAGCCTATCCATGACATGCTGATCACTCTCAACTATTGTAGTGGGAAGAGCAAATCATTAATCTGATACGTTTTATGGCATCATTTAGCCTGACTTGTTTTCCAGAGGAGGACTTTGGATCCATGCGGAAAACGTCATTGTGTTCGTTCGGATAATAAAACGTGTTTTATCATATGATGTGGCCTTCATAGTGTTTCTGATGTTTTGGTTGGCTGTGCGTGTTGCTGTGTGTGTGTGTGTGTTGCTGTGTGTGTGTGTGTGTGTGTGTGTGTGTGTGTGTGTGTGTGTGTGTGTGTGTGTGTGTGTGTGTGTGTGTGTGTGTGTGTGTGTGTGTGTGTGTGTGTGTGTGTGTGTGTGTGTTGCTGTGTGTGTGTGTGTGTTACTAGTGACTACTCTGTGTCTTGTACAGGTGCATAATGCCAATATTGTCTAACGAAGCAGTAAGACCTGAGGGGGTGTGATATATGGCCAATATACCACGGCTGAGGACTGTTCTTAAGCACGACGCAGCGCGGAGTGCCTGGATACACCCCTCAGCCGTGGTATACTGGCCATATATCACAAACCACCGAGGAGCCTTATTGCTGTTATAAACTGGTTACCAAGGTGATTAGAACAGTAAAAAATGTTTTATCATACCTGTGGTATACGGTCTGATATACCACGTCTGTCAGCCAATCAGCATTCAGGGCTGGAACCACCTAGTTTGTAGTAACAATTAGAGACTGATATTGACTGTCCTGGTTAAAGTCATGTATGATGCCTCCTGAAGCTGTGTTGTAGCTTAATAACAGTTATTCACGTGGAATAAACGGTACATCCTTATTCCTTCATTTGGAACAAACTACGCCACATGCTGAGCACTCAGTCCTCAGGTATATTTATTTCCCCTTTGGTATTGATCGGACGCCTCTCCCGTTTACGATGTTTGGGAATACCTTATCAACACTATGACAACCATCTCTCTCTCTTTTCCCTGACTAAAGTTCACCCTCTCATCTAGAGGTGTTTTATAACCTACAGGTTAGACACGCCTGTCCTCTCCTCAGACCGTCACGCCTGTACTGTCCTCAGACCATCACGCCTGTCCTCTCCTCAGACCGCCAAGCCTGTCCTCTCAGTGGACTGTAACTCATGTCCTGCCTTTGAGACACCAGAAGACACCAGAAGACACCAGAAGGCACCAGAAGACACCAGAAGACACCAGAAGGCACCAGAAGACACCAGAAGACACCAGAAGGCACCAGAAGACACCAGAAGACACCAGAAGACACCAGAAGGGTAGATGGTTATAGCCTACTCTGCTATTGAAGCTGATTTGGAGAGTTACAGAAGCAACAAGGCTTTGACGTCTTCTTCCTCTTCCTCTTCGTCTTCTTCTTCATCGGTGTGGCTGTAATATTGTGACAATGCCCTCCACCAAGAAGGCTCTGCATTTTCTTGGTAGCGCGCTGGCTAATGCGGTGTCCGTGGGGATTTTAGGTTATGGGATGTCGACCGAATGGGCCGTTTCCAAAATGAGTTGCTCTCAAACTGAAAGCGTTTTCACCAACGGCTCTGCCGTTGTATCATATGCTCTGTTCAACGGGACGATCGTCAGAGGTTCCTGTCCAGTGTTTGGAGGTGGAAAGACATTTCAAGGTATATTTTCTCCTGTTCTACTACTGTCCCTATAAGTGTGCAGAAATGTGCTGTGTTAAAGTTCTAGAACAATAATGTTGCCTTCGTACTGTAATAATGCTAACCTGTATACTCCTAACCTGTGTACTCCTAACCTGTATACTCCTAACCTGTGTACTCCTAACCTGTATACTCCTAACCTGTATACTCCTAACCTGTGTACTCCTAACCTGTATACTCCTAACCTGTATACTCCTAACCTGTGTACTCCTAACCTGTATACTCCTAACCTGTATACTCCTAACCTGTGTACTCCTAACCTGTATACTCCTAACCTGTATACTCCTAACCTGTGTACTCCTAACCTGTATACTCCTAACCTGTATACTCCTAACCTGTATACTCCTAACCCTAACCTGTGTACTCCTAACCTGTGTACTCCTAACCCTGACCTGTATACTCCTAACCTGTGTACTCCTAACCTGTATACTCCTAACCTGTATACTCCTAACCTGTGTACTCCTAACCTGTATACTCCTAACCTGTATACTCCTAACCTGTGTACTCCTAACCTGTATACTCCTAACCTGTATACTCCTAACCTGTGTGCTCCTAACCTGTATACTCCTAACCTGTATACTCCTAACCTGTGTACTCCTAACCTGTATACTCCTAACCGGTATACTCCTAACCTGTGTACTCCTAACCTGTATACTCCTAACCTGTGTACTCCTAACCTGTATACTCCTAACCTGTATACTCCTAACCTGTGTACTCCTAACCTGTGTACTCCTAACCTGTGTACTCCTAACCTGTGTACTCCTAACGTGTGTACTCCTAACCTGTATACTCCTAACCTGTGTACTACTAACCTGTATACTCCTAACCTGTATACTCCTAACCTGTATACTCCTAACCTGTATACTCCTAACCTGTATACTCCTAACCTGTATACTCCTAACCTGTGTACTCCTAACCCTAACCTGTATACTCCTAACCTGTATACTCCTAACCTGTGTACTCCTAACCTGTGTACTCCTAACCTGTATACTCCTAACCTGTGTACTCCTAACCTGTGTACTCCTAACCTGTGTACTCCTAACCTGTATACTCCTAACCTGTATACTCCTAACCCTAACCTGTATACTCCTAACCTGTATACTCCTAACCTGTGTACTCCTAACTTGTGTACTCCTAACCTGTATACTCCTAACCTGTATACTCCTAACCTGTATACTCCTAACCTGTGTACTCCTAACCTGTGTACTCCTAACCTGTATACTCCTAACCTGTATACTCCTAACCTGTATACTCCTAACCGGTGTACTCCTAACCTGTGTACTCCTAACCTGTATACTCCTAACCTGTGTACTCCTAACCTGTATACTCCTAACCTGTATACTCCTAACCCTAACCTGTGTACTCCTAACCTGTGTACTCCTAACCTGTGTACTCCTAACCTGTATACTCCTAACCTGTATACTCCTAACCTGTGTACTCCTAACCTGTGTACTCCTAACCTGTGTACTCCTAACCTGTGTACTCCTAACCTGTATACTCCTAACCTGTGTACTCCTAACCTGTATACTCCTAACCTGTATACTCCTAACCTGTATACTCCTAACCTGTATACTCCTAACCTGTGTACTCCTAACCTGTACACTCCTAACCTGTATACTCCTAACCTGTGTACTCCTAACCTGTATACTCCTAACCTGTGTACTCCTAACCTGTATACTCCTAACCTGTATACTCCTAACCTGTGTACTCCTAACCTGTATACTCCTAACCTGTATACTCCTAACCTGTGTACTCCTAACCTGTATACTCCTAACCTGTGTACTCCTAACCTGTATACTCCTAACCTGTGTACTCCTAACCCTAACCTGTATACTCCTAACCTGTTTACTCCTAACCTGTGTACTCCTAACCTGTGTACTCCTAACCTGTATACTCCTAACCTGTATACTCCTAACCTGTGTACTCCTAACCTGTATACTCCTAACATGTGTACTCCTAACCTGTATACTCCTAACCTGTATACTCCTAACCTGTATACTCCTAACCTGTATACTCCTAACCTGTGTACTCCTAACCTGTATACTCCTAACCTGTGTACTCCTAACCTGTGTACTCCTAACCTGTATACTCCTAACCTGTATACTCCTAACCTGTATACTCCTAACCTGTATACTCCTAACCTGTGTACTCCTAACCCTAACCTGTGTACTCCTAACCTGTGTACTCCTAACCTGTGTACTCCTAACCTGTATACTCCTAACCTGTATACTCCTAACCTGTATACTCCTAACCTGTATACTCCTAACCTGTGTACTCCTAACCCTAACCTGTGTACTCCTAACCTGTGTACTCCTAACCTGTGTACTCCTAACCTGTATACTCCTAACCTGTATACTCCTAACCTGTGTACTCCTAACCTGTGTACTCCTAACCTGTTTACTCCTAACCTGTGTACTCCTAACCTGTATACTCCTAACCTGTATACTCCTAACCTGTGTACTCCTAACCTGTGTACTCCTAACCTGTGTACTCCTAACCTGTATACTCTTAACCTGTGTACTCCTAACCTGTGTACTCCTAACCTGTATTCTCCTAACCTGTATTCTCCTAACCTGTATACTCCTAACCTGTGTACTCCTAACCTGTGTACTCCTAACCTGTGTACTCCTAACCTGTGTACTCCTAACCTGTTTACTCCTAACCTGTGTACTCCTAACCCTAACCTGTGTACTCCTAACCTGTGTACTCCTAACCTGTATACTCCTAACCTGTATACTCCTAACCTGTATACTCCTAACCTGTGTACTCCTAACCTGTATACTCCTAACCTGTGTACTCCTAACCTGTGTACTCCTAACCTGTGTACTCCTAATCTGTATACTCCTAACCTGTATACTCCTAACCTGTATACTCCTAACCTGTGTACTCCTAACCTGTATACTCCTAACCTGTGTACTCCTAACCCTAACCTGTATACTCCTAACCTGTATACTCCTAACCTGTATACTCCTAACCTGTATACTCCTAACCTGTGTACTCCTAACCTGTGTACTCCTAACCTGTACACTCCTAACCTGTATACTCCTAACCTGTGTACTCCTAACCCTAACCTGTATACTCCTAACCTGTATACTCCTAACCTGTGTACTCCTAACCTGTGTACTCCTAACCTGTATACTCCTAACCTGTATACTCCTAACCTGTATACTCCTAACCTGTATACTCCTAACCTGTGTACTCCTAACCTGTACACTCCTAACCTGTATACTCCTAACCTGTGTACTCCTAACCTGTATACTCCTAACCTGTGTACTCCTAACCTGTATACTCCTAACCTGTGTACTCCTAACCTGTGTACTCCTAACCTGTGTACTCCTAACCTGTGTACTCCTAACCTGTATACTCCTAACCTGTGTACTACTAACCTGTATACTCCTAACCTGTATACTCCTAACCTGTATACTCCTAACCTGTATACTCCTAACCTGTATACTCCTAACCTGTATACTCCTAACCTGTGTACTCCTAACCCTAACCTGTATACTCCTAACCTGTATACTCCTAACCTGTGTACTCCTAACCTGTGTACTCCTAACCTGTATACTCCTAACCTGTGTACTCCTAACCTGTGTACTCCTAACCTGTGTACTCCTAACCTGTATACTCCTAACCTGTATACTCCTAACCCTAACCTGTATACTCCTAACCTGTATACTCCTAACCTGTGTACTCCTAACTTGTGTACTCCTAACCTGTATACTCCTAACCTGTATACTCCTAACCTGTATACTCCTAACCTGTGTACTCCTAACCTGTGTACTCCTAACCTGTATACTCCTAACCTGTATACTCCTAACCTGTATACTCCTAACCGGTGTACTCCTAACCTGTGTACTCCTAACCTGTATACTCCTAACCTGTGTACTCCTAACCTGTATACTCCTAACCTGTATACTCCTAACCCTAACCTGTGTACTCCTAAACTGTGTACTCCTAACCTGTGTACTCCTAACCTGTATACTCCTAACCTGTATACTCCTAACCTGTGTACTCCTAACCTGTGTACTCCTAACCTGTGTACTCCTAACCTGTGTACTCCTAACCTGTATACTCCTAACCTGTGTACTCCTAACCTGTATACTCCTAACCTGTATACTCCTAACCTGTATACTCCTAACCTGTATACTCCTAACCTGTGTACTCCTAACCTGTACACTCCTAACCTGTATACTCCTAACCTGTGTACTCCTAACCTGTATACTCCTAACCTGTGTACTCCTAACCTGTATACTCCTAACCTGTATACTCCTAACCTGTGTACTCCTAACCTGTATACTCCTAACCTGTATACTCCTAACCTGTGTACTCCTAACCTGTATACTCCTAACCTGTGTACTCCTAACCTGTATACTCCTAACCTGTGTACTCCTAACCCTAACCTGTATACTCCTAACCTGTTTACTCCTAACCTGTGTACTCCTAACCTGTGTACTCCTAACCTGTATACTCCTAACCTGTATACTCCTAACCTGTGTACTCCTAACCTGTATACTCCTAACATGTGTACTCCTAACCTGTATACTCCTAACCTGTATACTCCTAACCTGTATACTCCTAACCTGTATACTCCTAACCTGTGTACTCCTAACCTGTATACTCCTAACCTGTGTACTCCTAACCTGTGTACTCCTAACCTGTATACTCCTAACCTGTATACTCCTAACCTGTATACTCCTAACCTGTATACTCCTAACCTGTGTACTCCTAACCCTAACCTGTGTACTCCTAACCTGTGTACTCCTAACCTGTGTACTCCTAACCTGTATACTCCTAACCTGTATACTCCTAACCTGTATACTCCTAACCTGTATACTCCTAACCTGTGTACTCCTAACCCTAACCTGTGTACTCCTAACCTGTGTACTCCTAACCTGTGTACTCCTAACCTGTATACTCCTAACCTGTATACTCCTAACCTGTGTACTCCTAACCTGTGTACTCCTAACCTGTTTACTCCTAACCTGTGTACTCCTAACCTGTATACTCCTAACCTGTATACTCCTAACCTGTGTACTCCTAACCTGTGTACTCCTAACCTGTGTACTCCTAACCTGTATACTCTTAACCTGTGTACTCCTAACCTGTGTACTCCTAACCTGTATTCTCCTAACCTGTATTCTCCTAACCTGTATACTCCTAACCTGTGTACTCCTAACCTGTGTACTCCTAACCTGTGTACTCCTAACCTGTGTACTCCTAACCTGTTTACTCCTAACCTGTGTACTCCTAACCCTAACCTGTGTACTCCTAACCTGTGTACTCCTAACCTGTATACTCCTAACCTGTATACTCCTAACCTGTATACTCCTAACCTGTGTACTCCTAACCTGTATACTCCTAACCTGTGTACTCCTAACCTGTGTACTCCTAACCTGTGTACTCCTAATCTGTATACTCCTAACCTGTATACTCCTAACCTGTATACTCCTAACCTGTGTACTCCTAACCTGTATACTCCTAACCTGTGTACTCCTAACCCTAACCTGTATACTCCTAACCTGTATACTCCTAACCTGTATACTCCTAACCTGTATACTCCTAACCTGTGTACTCCTAACCTGTGTACTCCTAACCTGTACACTCCTAACCTGTATACTCCTAACCTGTGTACTCCTAACCCTAACCTGTATACTCCTAACCTGTATACTCCTAACCTGTGTACTCCTAACCTGTGTACTCCTAACCTGTATACTCCTAACCTGTATACTCCTAACCTGTATACTCCTAACCTGTATACTCCTAACCTGTGTACTCCTAACCTGTACACTCCTAACCTGTATACTCCTAACCTGTGCACTCCTAACCTGTATACTCCTAACCTGTGTACTCCTAACCTGTATACTCCTAACCTGTATACTCCTAACCTGTGTACTCCTAACCTGTATACTCCTAACCTGTATACTCCTAACCTGTGTACTCCTAACCTGTATACTCCTAACCTGTGTACTCCTAACCTGTATACTCCTAACCTGTGTACTCCTAACCCTAACCTGTATACTCCTAACCTGTTTACTCCTAACCTGTGTACTCCTAACCTGTGTACTCCTAACCTGTATACTCCTAACCTGTATACTCCTAACCTGTGTACTCCTAACCTGTATACTCCTAACATGTGTACTCCTAACCTGTATACTCCTAACCTGTATACTCCTAACCTGTATACTCCTAACCTGTGTACTCCTAACCTGTATACTCCTAACCTGTGTACTCCTAACCTGTGTACTCCTAACCTGTATACTCCTAACCTGTATACTCCTAACCTGTATACTCCTAACCTGTATACTCCTAACCTGTATACTCCTAACCTGTGTACTCCTAACCCTAACCTGTGTACTCCTAACCTGTGTACTCCTAACCTGTATACTCCTAACCTGTATACTCCTAACCTGTATACTCCTAACCTGTATACTCCTAACCTGTGTACTCCTAACCCTAACCTGTGTACTCCTAACCTGTGTACTCCTAACCTGTGTACTCCTAACCTGTATACTCCTAACCTGTATACTCCTAACCTGTGTACTCCTAACCTGTGTACTCCTAACCTGTGTACTCCTAACCTGTGTACTCCTAACCTGTGTACTCCTAACCTGTATACTCCTAACCTGTATACTCCTAACCTGTATACTCCTAACCTCTGTACTCCTAACCTGTATACTCCTAACCTGTATACTCCTAACCTGTATACTCCTAACCTGTGTACTCCTAACCTGTGTACTCCTAACCTGTGTACTCCTAACCTGTATACTCTTAACCTGTGTACTCCTAACCTGTGTACTCCTAACCTGTATTCTCCTAACCTGTATTCTCCTAACCTGTATACTCCTAACCTGTGTACTCCTAACCTGTGTACTCCTAACCTGTGTACTCCTAACCTGTGTACTCCTAACCTGTTTACTCCTAACCTGTGTACTCCTAACCATAACCTGTGTACTCCTAACCTGTGTACTCCTAACCTGTATACTCCTAACCTGTATACTCCTAACCTGTATACTCCTAACCTGTGTACTCCTAACCTGTATACTCCTAACCTGTGTACTCCTAACCTGTGTACTCCTAACCTGTGTACTCCTAATCTGTATACTCCTAACCTGTATACTCCTAACCTGTATACTCCTAACCTGTATACTCCTAACCTGTATACTCCTAACCTGTGTACTCCTAACCTGTATACTCCTAACCTGTGTACTCCTAACCTGTGTACTCCTAACCTGTATACTCCTAACCTGTATACTCCTAACCTGTATACTCCTAACCTGTATACTCCTAACCTGTATACTCCTAACCTGTGTACTCCTAACTTGTGTACTCCTAACTTGTGTACTCCTAACCCTAACCTGTGTACTCCTAACCTGTGTACTCCTAACCTGTGTACTCCTAACCTGTGTACTCCTAACCTGTGTACTCCTAACCTGTGTACTCCTAACCTGTGTACTCCTAACTTGTGTACTCCTAACCCTAACCTGTGTACTCCTAACCTGTGTACTCCTAACCTGTGTACTCCTAACCTGTGTACTCCTAACCTGTGTACTCCTAACCTGTATACTCCTAACCTGTGTACTCCTAACCTGTGTACTCCTAACCTGTATACTCCTAACCCTAACCTGTATACTCCTAACCTGTGTACTCCTAACCTGTGTACTCCTAACCTGTGTACTCCTAACCTGTGTACTCCTAACCTGTATACTCCTAACCTGTGTACTCCTAACCTGTATACTCCTAACCTGTGTACTCCTAACCTGTGTACTCCTAACCTGTATACTCCTAACCCTAACCTGTATACTCCTAACCTGTATACTCCTAACACTAACCTGTATACTCCTAACCTGTATACTCCTAACCTGTATACTCCTAACCCTAACCTGTATACTCCTAACCTTTATACTCCTAACCTGTGTACTCCTAACCTGTATACTCCTAACCTGTATACTCCTAACCCTAACCTGTATACTCCTAACCTGTATACTCCTAACCTGTATACTCCTAACCCTAACCTGTATACTCCTAACCTTTATACTCCTAACCTGTGTACTCCTAACCTGTGTACTCCTAACCTGTATACTCCTAACCTGTATACTCCTAACCTGTGTACTCCTAACCTGTGTACTCCTAACCTGTGTACTCCTAACCTGTGTACTCCTAACCCTAACCTGTATACTCCTAACCTGTGTACTCCTAACCTGTGTACTCCTAACCTGTGTACTCCTAACCTGTGTACTCCTAACCTGTATACTCCTAACCTGTATACTCCTAACCTGTGCACTCCTAACCTGTGTACTCCTAACCTGTATACTCCTAACCTGTATACTCCTAACCTGTGTACTCCTAACCCTAACCTGTGTACTCCTAACCTGTGTACTCCTAACCTGTGTACTCCTAACCTGTATACTCCTAACCTGTGTACTCCTAACCTGTGTACTCCTAACCTGTATACTCCAAACCTGTGTACTCCTAACCCTAACCTGTATACTCCTAACCTGTGTACTCCTAACCTGTGTACTCCTAACCTGTGTACTCCTAACCTGTGTACTCCTAACCTGTATACTCCTAACCTGTGTACTCCTAACCTGTGTACTCCTAACCTGTGTACTCCTAACCTGTGTACTCCTAACCTGTGTACTCCTAACCTGTGTAATCCTAACCTGTGTACTCCTAACCTGTGTACTCCTAACCTGTGTACTCCTAACCTGTGTTCTCCTAACCTGTGTACTCCTAACCTGTATACTCCTAACCTGTGTACTCCTAACCTGTGTACTCCTAACCTGTGTACTCCTAACCTGTGTACTCCTAACCTGTGTACTCCTAACCTGTGTACTCCTAACCTGTGTACTCCTAACCTGTATACTCCTAACCTGTGTACTCCTAACCTGTGTACTCCTAACCTGTGTACTCCTAACCTGTGTACTCCTAACCTGTGTACTCCTAACCTGTATACTCCTAACCTGTGTACTCCTAACCTGTATACTCCTAACCTGTGTACTCCTAACCTGTGTACTCCTAACCCTAACCTGTATACTCCTAACCTGTGTACTCCTAACCTGTGTACTCCTAACCTGTATACTCCTAACCTGTGTACTCCTAACCTGTATACTCCTAACCTGTGTACTCCTAACCTGTGTACTCCTAACCTGTGTACTCCTAACCTGTGTACTCCTAACCTGTGTACTCCTAACCTGTATACTCCTAACCTGTGTACTCCTAACCTGTGTACTCCTAACCCTAACCTGTATACTCCTAACCTGTGTACTCCTAACCTGTGTACTCCTAACCTGTATACTCCTAACCTGTATACTCCTAACCTGTGTACTCCTAACCTGTGTACTCCTAACCTGTGTACTCCTAACCTGTATACTCCTAACCTGTATACTCCTAACCTGTATACTCCTAACCTGTGTACTCCTAACCTGTATACTCCTAACCTGTGTACTCCTAACCTGTGTACTCCTAACCCTAACCTGTATACTCCTAACCTGTGTACTCCTAACCTGTGTACTCCTAACCTGTATACTCCTAACCTGTGTATTCCTAACCTGTGTACTCCTAACCTGTGTAATCCTAACCTGTGTACTCCTAACCTGTATACTCCCAACCTGTGTACTCCTAACCTGTGTACTCCTAACCTGTGTACTCCTAACCCTAACCTGTATACTCCTAACCTGTGTACTCCTAACCTGTATACTCCTAACCCTAACCTGTGTACTCCTAACCTGTGTACTCCTAACCTGTGTACTCCTAACCTGTATACTCCTAACCTGTATACTCCTAACCTGTATACTCCTAACCTGTGTACTCCTAACCTGTATACTCCTAACCTGTGTACTCCTAACCTGTGTACTCCTAACCCTGTATACTCCTAACCTGTGTACTCCTAACCTGTGTACTCCTAACCTGTATACTCCTAACCTGTATACTCCTAACCTGTGTACTCCTAACCTGTGTACTCCTAACCTGTGTACTCCTAACCTGTATACTCCTAACCTGTATACTCCTAACCTGTATACTCCTAACCTGTGTACTCCTAACCTGTATACTCCTAACCTGTGTACTCCTAACCTGTGTACTCCTAACCCTAACCTGTATACTCCTAACCTGTGTACTCCTAACCTGTGTACTCCTAACCTGTATACTCCTAACCTGTGTATTCCTAACCTGTGTACTCCTAACCTGTGTAATCCTAACCTGTGTACTCCTAACCTGTATACTCCTAACCTGTATACTCCTAACCTGTGTACTCCTAACCTGTGTACTCCTAACCCTAACCTGTATACTCCTAACCTGTGTACTCCTAACCTGTATACTCCTAACCTGTGTACTCCTAACCTGTATACTCCTAACCCTAACCTGTATACTCCTAACCTGTGTACTCCTAACCTGTGTACTCCTAACCTGTGTACTCCTAACCTGTGTACTCCTAACCTGTATACTCCTAACCTGTATACTCTTAACCTGTATACTCCTAACCTGTGTACTCCTAACCTGTGTACTCCTAACCTGTATACTCCTAACCCTAACCTGTATACTCCTAACCTGTATACTCCTAACCTGTGTACTCCTAACCTGTATACTCCTAACCTGTGTACTCCTAACCTGTATACTCCTAACCTGTATACTCCTAACCTGTGTACTCCTAACCTGTGTACTCCTAACCTGTGTACTCCTAACCCTAACCTGTATACTCCTAACCTGTATACTCCTAACCTGTATACTCCTAACCTGTATACTCCTAACCTGTATACTCCTAACCCTAACCTGTATACTCCTAACCTGTGTACTCCTAACCTGTGTACTCCTAACCTGTATACTCCTAACCTGTGTACTCCTAACCTGTATACTCCTAACCTGTATACTCCTAACCCTAACCTGTAAACTCCTAACCTGTATACTCCTAACCCTAACCTGTATACTCCTAACCCTAACCTGTATACTCCTAACCTGTATACTCCTAACCTGTGTACTCCTAACCTGTGTACCCCTAACCTGTATTCTCCTAACCTGTATACTCCTAACCTGTGTACTCCTAACCTGTGTACTCCTAACCTGTGTACTCCTAACCTGTGTACTCCTAACCTGTGTACTCCTAACCTGTGTACTCCTAACCTGTATACTCCTAACCTGTGTACTTCTAACCTGTGTACTCCTAACCTGTATACTCCTAACCTGTATACTCCTAACCCTAACCTGTATACTCCTAACCCTAACCTGTATACTCCTAACCTGTATACTCCTAACCTGTGTACTCCTAACCTGTGTACTCCTAACCTGTATACTCCTAACCTGTATACTCCTAACCTGTGTACTCCTAACCTGTGTACTCCTAACCTGTATACTCCTAACCTGTATACTCCTAACCTGTGTACTCCTAACCTGTGTACTCCTAACCCTAACCTGTATACTCCTAACCTGTGTACTCCTAACCTGTATACTCCTAACCTGTGTACTCCTAAACCTGTATAACTCCTAACCCTAACCTGTATACTCCTAACCTGTGTACTCCGAACCTGTGTACTCCTAACCTGTGTACTCCTAACCTGTGTACCTAACCTGTGTACTCCTAACCTGTATACTCCTAACCTGTATACTCAACCTGTATACTCCTAACCTGTGTACTCCTAACCTGTGTACTCCTAACCTGTATACTCCTAACCCTAACCTGTATACTCCTAACCTGTATACTCCTAACCTGTGTATCCTAACCTGTATACTCCTAACCTGTGTACTCCTAACCTGTATACTCCTAACCTGTATACTCCTAACCTGTGTACTCCTAACCTGTGTACTCCTAACCTGTGTACTCCTAACCCTAACCCTAACCTGTATACTCCTAACCTGTATACTCCTAACCTGTATACTCCTAACCTGTATACTCCTAACCCTAACCTGTATACTCCTAACCTGTGTACTCCTAACCTGTGTACTCCTAACCTGTATACTCCTAACCTGTGTACTCCTAACCTGTATACTCCTAACCTGTATACTCCTAACCCTAACCTGTATACTCCTAACCTGTATACTCCTAACCCTAACCTGTATACTCCTAACCCTAACCTGTATACTCCTAACCTGTATACTCCTAACCTGTGTACTCCTAACCTGTGTACCCCTAACCTGTATTCTCCTAACCTGTATACTCCTAACCTGTGTACTCCTAACCTGTGTACTCCTAACCTGTGTAACTCCTAACCTGTGTACTCCTAACCTGTGTACTCCTAACCTGTATACTCCTAACCTGTGTACTTCTAACCTGTGTACTCCTAACCTGTATACTCCTAACCTGTATACTCCTAACCCTAACCTGTATACTCCTAACCCTAACCTGTATAACTCCTAACCTGTATACTCCTAACTGTGTACTCACTAACCCTAGACCTGTATACTCCTAACCTGTGTACTCCTAACCTGTGTACTCCTACCTTGTACTCCTAACCTGTGTACTCCTAACCTGTATACTCCTAACCTGTGTACTCCGAACCTGTGTACTCTACCTGTGTACTCCTAACCTGGATCTCCGAACCTGTGTACTCCTAACCTGTGTACTCCTAACCTGTGTACTCCTAAACTGTGTAATCCTAACCTGTATACTCCTAACCTGTGTACTCCTAACCTGTGTACTCCTAACCTGTGTACTCCTAACCTGTGTACTCCTAACCTGTGTACTCCTAACCTGTGTACTTCCTAACCTGTGTACTCTACCCTGGTATACTCCTAACCTGTATACTCCTAACCTGTGTACTCCTAACCTGTATACTCTAACCTGTATCCTCCTAACTGTGTACTCCTAACCTGTATACTCCTAACCTGTGTACTCCTAACCTGTATACTCCTAACCTGTGTACTCCTAACCTGTATACTCCTAACCTGTATACTCCTAACCTGTATACTCCTAACCTGTATACTCCTAACCTGTGTACTCCTAACCCTAACCTGTATACTCCTAACCTGTGTACTCCTAACCTGTGTACTCCTACCTGTGTACTCCTAAACCTGTGTACTCCTAACCTGTATACTCCTAACCTGTGTACTCCTAACCTGTGTAACTCCTAACCTGTGTACTCCTAACCTGTATACTCCTAACCGTGTACTCCTAACCTGTGTATCCTAACCTGTGTACGCCTAACCTGTGTACTCCT
>NW_024060285.1:2500-25939 GCF_016432855.1 Salvelinus namaycush
CATGTCAGATACCTCCTCAGTAACATGTCAGATAACTCCTCAATAGCCTGTCAGATAACTCCTCAATAACATGTCAGATAACGCCTCAATAACATGTCAGATAACTCCTCAATAACATGTCAGATAACTCCTCAATAACATGTCAGATAACTCCTCAATAACATGTCAGATAATGCCTCAATAACATATCAGATAACTCCTCAATAACATGTCAGATAACACCTCAAAAACATGTCAGATAACACCTCAATAACATGTCAGATAACTCCTCAATAACATGTCAAATAACATTTCAGATAACTCTTCAATAACATGTCAGGTGACTCCTCAATAACATGTCAGATGACTCCTCAATAACATGTCAGATGACTCCTCAATAACATGTCAGATAACACCTCAATAACATGTCAGATAACACCTCAAAAACATGTCAGATAACACCTCAAAAACATGTCAGATGACTCCTCAGTAACATGTCAGATCACTCCTCAATAACATGTCAGATCACTCCTCAATAACATGTCAGATCACTCCTCAATAACATGTGAGATAACTCCTCAATAACATGTCAGATACCTCCTCAATAACATGTCAGATCACTCCTCATTAACATGTCAGATAACTCCTCAATAACATGTCAGATAACGCCTCAATAACATGTCAGATAACTCCTCAATAACATGTCAGATAACTCCTCAATAACATGTCAGATAACTCCTCAATAACATGTCAAATAACATTTCAGATAACTCTTCAATAACATGTCAGGTGACTCCTCAATAACATGTCAGATGACTCCTCAATAACATGTCAGATAACACCTCAATAACATGTCAGATAACACCTCAAAAACATGTCAGATGACTCCTCAGTAACATGTCAGATCACTCCTCAATAACATGTCAGATCACTCCTCAATAACATGTCAGATCAAGACTGCTTCGATCACGCGGATTGGAATATGTTCCGCATTGCGTCCAACAACAATATTGACGAATACGCTGATTCGGTGAGCGAGTTCATTAGAAAGTGCATTGACGATGTCGTACCCACAGCAACGATTAAAACATTCCCAAACCAGAAACCGTGGATTGACGGCAGCATTCGCGTGAAACTGAAAGCGCGAACCACTGCAGTCAATCACGGATTACAAAAAGAAAACCAGCCCCGTCGCGGACCAGGATGTCTTGCTCCCAGACAGGCTAAATAACTTTTTTGCTCGCTTTGAGGACAATACAGTGCCACTGACACGGCCCGCTACCAAAACCTGCGGGCTCTCCTTCACTGCAGCCGAGGTGAGTAAAACATTTAAACGTGTTAACCCTCGCAAGGCTGCAGGCCCAGACGGCATTCCCAGCCGCGTCCTCAGAGCATGCGCAGACCAGCTGGCTGGTGTGTTTACGGACATATTCAATCAATCCTTATCCCAGTCTGCTGGTCCCACATGCTTCAAGAGGGCCACCATTGTTCCTGTTCCCAAGAAAGCTAAGGTAACTGAGCTAAACGACTACCGCCCCGTAGCACTCACTTCCGTCATCATGAAGTGCTTTGAGAGACTAGTCAAGGACCATATCACCTCCACCCTACCGGACACCCTAGACCCACTCCAATTTGCTTACCGACCCAATAGGTCCACAGACGACGCAATCGCAACCACACTGCACACTGCCCTAACCCATCTGGACAAGAGGAATAACTATGTGAGAATGCTGTTCATCGACTACAGCTCAGCATTTAACACCATAGTACCCTCCAAACTCGTCATCAAGCTCGAGACCCTGGGTCTCGACCCCGCCCTGTGCAACTGGGTCCTGGACTTCCTGACGGGCCGCCCCCAGGTGGTGAGGGTAGGTAACAACATCTCCACCCCGCTGATCCTCAACACTGGGGCCCCACAAGGGTGCGTTCTGAGCCCTCTCCTGTACTCCCTGTTCACCCACGACTGCGTGGCCATGCACGCCTCCAACTCAATCATCAAGTTTGCGGATGACACTACAGTGGTAGGCTTGATTACCAACAACGACGAGACGGCCTACAGGGAGGAGGTGAGGGCCCTCGGAGTGTGGTGTCAGGAAAATAACCTCACACTCAACGTCAACAAAACAAAGGAGATGATTGTGGACTTCAGGAAACAGCAGAGGGAGCACCCCCCTATCCACATCGACGGGACAGTAGTGGAGAAGGTGGAAAGTTTTAAGTTCCTCGGTGTACACATCACGGACAAACTGAAGTGGTCCACCCACACAGACAGCGTTGTGAAGAAGGCGCAGCAGCGCCTCTTCAACCTCAGGAGGCTGAAGAAATTCGGCTTGTCACCAAAAGCACTCACAAACTTCTACAGATGCACAATCGAGAGCATCCTGTCGGGCTGTATCACCGCCTGGTACGGCAACTGCTCCGCCCACAACCGTAAGGCTCTCCAGGGGGTAGTGAGGTCTGCACAACGCATCACCGGGGGCAAACTATCTGCCCTCCAGGACACCTACACCACCCGCTGTCACAGGAAGGCCATAAAGATCATCAAGGACAACAACCACCCGAGCCACTGCCTGTTCACCCCGCTATCATCCCTCAGGCGAGGTCAGTACAGGTGCATCAAAGCAGGGACCGAGAGACTGAAAAACAGCTTCTATCTCAAGGCCATCAGACTGTTAAACAGCCACCACTAACATTTAGCGGCCGCTGCCAACATACTGACTCAACTCCAGCCACTTTAATAATGGGAATTGATGGAAATTATGTAAAAATGTACCACTAGCCACTTTAAACAATGCCACTTAATATAATGTTTACATACCCTACATTACTCATCTCATATGTATATGTATATACTGTACTCTATATCATCTACTGCATCTTGCCATCTTTATGTAATACATGTATCACTAGCCACTTTAAACTATGCCACTTTATGTTTACATACCCTACATTACTCATCTCATATGTATATACTGTACTCTATACCATCTACTGCATCTTGCCTATGCCGTTCTGTACCATCACTCATTCATATATCTTTATGTACATATTCTTTATCCCTTTACACTTGTGTGTATAAGGTAGTAGTTGTGGAATTGTTAGGTTAGATTACTTGTTGGTTATTACTGCATTGTCGGAACTAGAAGCACAAGCATTTCGCTACACTCGCATTAACATCTGCTAACCATGTGTATGTGACAAATAAAATTTGATTTGATTTGATTTGAGATCACTCCTCAATAACATGTGAGATAACTCCTCAATAACATGTCAGATACCTCCTCAATAACATGTCAGATCACTCCTCAATAACATGTCAGATACCTCCTCAATAACATGTCAGATCACTCCTCAATAACATGTCAGATCACTCCTCAATAACATGTCAGATCACTAGAAGTGTCAGCAAAGATCTGGCTGTTAACTTATTGAGGGGTGAGAGGTGTGTGAATCAGAGGCGTGGATTAATTAAATAATAATAATAAGCCTATATGCCATTTAGCAGACGTTTTGTATCAAAAGTGATTTACAGTAAGTAGTGTGTGCACACATTTCCGTTCGCAAGACCGCAGTGGTGATCGAATTGAGTGCAGGGTAAGGAGTGGGGGGGTGAGAGACGAGGGGGCGAGGGGGTAAAGAGTGAGGGGGGTGAGAGACGAGGGGGCGAGGGGGTAAAGAGTGAGGGGGGTGAGAGACGAGGGGGCGAGGGGGTAAAGAGTGAGGGGGGTGAGAGACGAGGGGGCGAGGGGGTAAAGAGTGAGGGGGGTGAGAGACGAGGGGGCGAGGGGGTAAAGAGTGAGGGGGTGAGAGACGAGGGGGCGAGGGGGTAAAGAGTGAAGGGGGTGAGAGACGAGGGGGCGAGGGGGTAAGGAGGGCGAGAGGCGAAGTGAGAGATTCCCTGAAGGTTGTTTACGGTAGTTGGCGGTTAAAGAGCGCCGTCACCTGAGAACCCCACTGGATCAGATAACACACACCCTGCCAGGGGGACTGGTATTCTGGTCTTACACTGCTATACCTCTCTCTCTCTCTCTCTCTCTCTCTCTCTCTCTCTCTCTCTCTCTCTCTCTCTCTCTCTCTCTCTCTCTCTCTCTCTCTCTCTCTCTCTCTCTCTCTGTATCTCTCTCTGTATCTCTCTCTCTCTCCAACTCTCTCTCTGTCTCTCTCTGTCTCTCTCTCTCTCTCTCTCTCTCTCTCTCTCTCTGTCTCTCTCTCCAACTCTCTGTCTCTCTCTGTCTCTCTCTCTCTCTCTCTCTGTCTCTCTCTCTCTCTCTCTCTCTCTCTCCAACTCTCTCTCTGTCTCTCGACACCCAGAAGGAGTGGGATTCCTAGCAGTGATTTAGACTTTAGAGACACTGATATCCTGCTTTCATCCTCTCTCTCCCTCCATACCTCCCTCTTCTTAGTACTAGAGAGTATAAAGGGCCTCGCTCCACCGTTCTCTCTCTCTCTTCAACCCCCTTTCATTTCAATTCAAAGGGCTTTATTGGCAAAGGAAACATGTTTACATTGCCAAAGCAGATGGAATAGACAAAAAACAAAAGTGAAAAAAACAAGGGAAACATCAGTAAACATTAAACTCACAAAAGTTTTCAAATAATATAGACATTTCAAATGTTATATTATTGGTTATGTACAGTGTTGTAACAATGTGCAAGTAGTCGAAGTATGAAAGGTAAAATAAATAAACAGATAAATATAGGTTTTATTTAAATAAAGGTGAAATACATTTTTTTTTCTTTACAATGTTGTTTGTATTCCACTGGTTGTTTGTTTGTTTTCAAATTCCTCGCTCGCTCCCCACCTCTTTTTCCACCCCCCTCTCTCTATCCACCTCTCTCTTCCTCTCCACCTCTCTCTCTTCCTCTCCCTCCACCCCCCCCTACCCTCAGCATAATCTAAAGGTCTCAGAACCTTTAGCAGCAGTGTCAACAGCTGAATTTCTGTCTTAACAGATCTGGGACCAGGCTAATTAACTACTAACTACATTAAGTACACTACAACTAAATGTATAAAGGTTGGGGTCAATTCAAACTAAATGTATAAAGGTTGGAATCAAGCACTGAGCAAATTTCAGGTCTGCTGAGTGTAAACTTAAACGTTGTGAAAATTCCATGAAACATCCGGTGCACTTTTACTGTGAACACTGAGGCTGTACCCGCTTTGAGTTACAGTTTTACTGTGAACACTGAGGCTGTACCCGCTTTGAGTTACAGTTTTACTGTGAACACTGAGGCTGTACCCGCTTTGAGTTACAGTTTTACTGTGAACACTGAGGCTGTACCCGCTTTGAGTTACAGTTTTACTGTGAACACTGAGGCTGTACCCGCTTTGAGTTACAGTTTTACTGTGAACACTGAGGCTGTAGCCGCTTTGAGTTACAGTTTTACTGTGAACACTGAGGCTGTACCCGCTTTGAGTTACAGTTTTACTGTGAACACTGAGGCTGTAACTGCTTTAAGTTACAGTTTTACTGTGAACACTGAGGCTGTAGCCGCTTTGAGTTACAGTTTTACTGTGAACACTGAGGCTGTAGCCGCTTTGAGTTACAGTTTTACTGTGAACACTGAGGCTGTAGCCGCTTTGAGTTACAGTTTTACTGTGAACACTGAGGCTGTAACTGCTTTATGTTACAGTTTTACTGTGAACACTGAGGCTGTAGCCGCTTTGAGTTACAGTTTTACTGTGAACACTGAGGCTGTAACTGCTTTATGTTACAGTTTTACTGTGAACACTGAGGCTGTAACTGCTTTATGTTACAGTTTTACTGTGAACACTGAGGCTGTAACTGCTTTATGTTACAGTTTTACTGTGAACACTGAGGCTGTAACTGCTTTAAGTTACAGTTTTACTGTGAACACTGAGGCTGTAACTGCTTTAAGTTACAGTTTTACTGTGAACACTGAGGCTGTAACTGCTTTATGTTACAGTTTTACTGTGAACACTGAGGCTGTAACTGCTTTAAGTTACAGTTTTACTGTGAACACTGAGGCTGTAACTGCTTTATGTTACAGTTTTACTGTGAACACAGGCTGTAACTGAGGCTGTAACTGAGGCTGTAACTGAGGCTGTAACTGAGGCTGTAACTGAGGCTGTACCCGATTTAAATTACAGTTTTACTGTGAACACTGAGGCTGTACCCCATTTAAATTACAGTTATAACAGTGGCCAAGTAGGCTACAGTGGCTATTTGATCATAATGTAGATCTACCAGAGTGGCCTACCATCATAAATAATGGAGAAAATGCATCAAATAACATTTTAACATGGAAACAGCTGTTGTATCATTCAGCCTACAGTAGCAGCCAATGTGTGGTGTTCAACGTAGTCCTACATCCCATGAGACTTTTGAAAAAACCATGCAGGGCTTGACATTAACCTGTTTATCCACTTGTCCTTCAGACAAGGAGGTGACTGAAAATGTTGTTGTGTTGTTTGATGCAAGAAACCACTTTACAAAATAAAATGCATCATTATTCCCACACCATTATTACAGAGAATCAGACACATTGTGCTTCCCTCTGCCTATTGGCTACTTAGCTTATTCAAGCCTGTCTCAAAATAAAACACTGCCCCTTTAAGACAAAAAAAAAGCTCTTAATCTGACTTGCTTTTCAAAGATGTCTAGAAATGTACATGTTTTGTGCTCTTGTCGGAAGCAATCCCTCCCCCGTTGCTGACTACACATGATCTATAACTAGCAAAGGATGTGAACAAATGTTCACACGTGGCTACATGCAGCTCTCTCTTTGATCTCAAAACAAGCGCATCTACTCACGACCGCTCATGCTGTAAACACAGTCCAGTTCAAAGTGAATGGCACAGATCCATATATGGCAATGCTCTATTTGCATATAGGCCTACTGCAGCTCTGATTGGTTATAGCACACCGGTCTGTGTAGAGTATGGGACATGAGTTGTACCTGTCGACGGCAATAGAATCCTACTCCTTGTTCTGTCTATAACAAAATCTCTTGCATAGTTTAGTTATGAAAACTAAATCTTGCATAGTGTGTTTTGTTTTCGGGTACGTTACATTGAAAGTGGCTAATATTGCGTTGATTCGATCTCAATTCCCACATAAAGGGACACGTTGATAGTGTTAACTAACAGGGAAAACTCAAAACAAGTTAGTTGAAGTTCAATACTCGTGCTTCTCTGCCCAGGCTGATATATATTCTGTGTGGCAGTCTCAGGGGAGCTTAGAGAGAATATTGGTTGGGGTCAATTTAATAAAAATATCCCCAAAAATATAAATAAATGTCATAAATAGCTTCAGGTTATTGGGAAGTCATTTGAAAACAGATTTGTTTCAATTATTCAATTGGAATTTTGGGTTTACTTCCTGACATTTACTTCCTGTACCTTAGTGGCAGAGTCGACGGCAGAGCCTCTCTCCAGTAGTTCTTCCACCAGGTCCTCATGGCCCTCCTTAGCTGCCAGGTGCAGCGCATTCAGACCATTCTGGAACAGAGAAACACAGGTCTCAGGTCAGCTTAGTAAACATAATAACTAAGGCATTCAGATCATTCTATAACAGAGAGAGACAGGCCTGGAGTCAGTTGATAAACATAAGAACTAAGGTATTCAGATCATTCTGGAACAGAGAAACACAGGTCTCAGGTCAGCTTATTAAACATAATAACTAAGGCATTCAGACCATTCTGGAACAGAAAAACACAGGTCTCAGGTCAGCTTATTAAACATAATAACTAAGGCATTCAGTCCATTCTGGAACAGAGAGAGACAGGCCTGGAGTCAGCTTAGTAAACATAATAACTAAGGCATTCAGACCATTCTGGAACAGAGAAACACAGGTCTCAGGTCAGCTTATTAAACATAATAACTAAGGCATTCAGATCATTCTGGAACAGAGAAACACAGGTCTCAGGTCAGCTTAGTAAACATAATAACTAAGGCATTCAGACCATTCTGGAACAGAGAAACACAGGTCTCAGGTCAGCTTATTAAACATAATAACTATGGCATTCAGACCATTCTGGAACAGAGAGAGACAGGCCTGGAGTCAGTTGATAAACATAAGAACTAAGGTATTCAGATCATTCTATAACAGAGAGAGACAGGCCTGGAGTCAGTTGATAAACATAAGAACTAAGGCATTCAGATCATTCTATAACAGAGAGAGACAGGCCTGGAGTCAGCTTAGTAAACATAATAACTAAGGCATTCAGATCATTCTAAAACAGAGAGAGACAGGCCTGGAGTCAGTTGATAAACATAAGAACTAATGCTTCAACCCGTTCTATATCAAGAAACACAGGTCTCAGGTCAGTGATATAGGGCCCATAGGGTTCTATATGGGAGACAACCTGAGTCTTTTAACCAGGGCCCATAGGGTTCCATATGGGAGACAACCTGAGTCTTTTAACCAGGGCCCATAGGGTTCCATATGGGAGACAACCTGAGTCTTTTAACCAGGGCCCATAGGGTTCCATATGGGAGACAACCTGAGTCTTTTAACCAGGGCCCATAGGGTTCCATATGGGAGACAACCTGAGTCAGTTAACCAGGGCCCATAGGGTTCTATATGGGAGACAAGCTGAGTCTTTTAACCAGGGTCCATAGGGTTCCATATGGAAGACAACCTGAGTCTTTTAACCAGGGCCCATAGGGTTCCATATGGGAGACAACCTGAGTCTTTTAACCAGGGCCCATAGGGTTCCATATGGGAGACAAGCTGAGTCTTTTAACCAGGGCCCATAGGGTTCAATATGGGAGACAACCTGAGTCTTTTAACCAGGGCCCATAGGGTTCTATATGGGAGACAACCTGAGTCTTTTAACCAGGGCCCATAGGGTTCCATATGGGAGACAACCTGAGTCTTTTAACCAGGGCCCATAGGGTTCCATATGGGAGACAACCTGAGTCTTTTAACCAGGGCCCATAGGGTTCCATATGGGAGACAACCTGAGTCTTTTAACCAGGGCCCATAGGGTTCTATATGGGAGACAACCTGAGTCTTTTAACCAGGGCCCATAGGGTTCTATATGGGAGACAACCTGAGTCTTTTAACCAGGGCCCATAGGGTTCTATATGGGAGACAACCTGAGTCTTTTAACCAGGGCCCATAGGGTTCTATATGGGAGACAACCTGAGTCTTTTAACCAGGTCCCATAGGGGTCCATATGGGAGACAACCTGAGTCAGTTAGATGGTAACACGAGAACCAAGACATTCCGTCCGTTCCACAACAACAAACACAGGTCACGTCTATGTATTTTATCATGAAGATATTTGACTGTGTTATTGTTTTAGTGCTTTTTATTGAGCTTGAAGATCATTCAAAAACCTTCAAAAAGTTGAAGCGGAAGTGGTCACGCCAGGACTTCTTTACACCGGACGTCAATAAGTCAAACTGAATCAGTGGACTGTTGTCTATCCCATTCAACCCAGAGTAAACAATGTAGACCTCCTTCTCATCTCCGCTCGCGTATCGGACTGTTACCTAGCAACGGTACGTCTTAAAACATGTCCGACATACAACATAAACAGTCCAAAAAAAAGAACAGTGTAAGGTATTAAATAAGTACCGACACTCAAACCACACGGAGAAATCAGTTGTAAACATAACAGGTGAGCGATTCAGCCCGCTAAACAGCAAAGGGAAACATTCTCTGGTCAGCTTAGATTCAACAGTTAACATGTTCATTAGCAACACGAGGGAGATGACTCATTTGAGATCAGTATTTCTGACACAACAGGCATTCAGACAGACCAATGAGACAACAGGAAACACAGATCTGAGATCTGTTACAAACATAAGAACCAAGGCATTTGGATCAATGTTCAAAGGGAACACAGAGCAGGTCATGAAATTAGATAGAGCATCAATACTGGGCTCCCGAGTGGCGCAGCAGTCTAAGGCACTGCATCGCTAGTGCTAGAGGTGTCACTACAGACCCTGGTTCGATTCCAGGCTGTATCACAACCGGACGTGATTGGGAGTCCCATAGGGCAGCCACCATTGTAAATAAGAATTTGTTCTTAACTGACTTGCCTAGTTAAATAAAGGTTAACATAAAAAATATATACATAATAATATATAAATAAAAATAATGATATAATCCATCTCTATGGGACTGGCTACAGATCAGTTCCAAATACAACCTAACTTGTGACCCCAAAGGAAACACGTCACCAGAACACAGACCTCAAATCAACCATAGAATCAGGAATAACAACTCCAACATTCACTTTTGTTTGACGTTTTCATTGAGTTGTTCCGCAAACATCAATTAAACTTGAAATTAACCACATTTAAAATATGTTTTTATTTTTTATTAATTACAATGACGGCCTACCCCGGCCAAACCCGAACGACGCCGGACCAATTGTGCGCCACCCTATGGGACTCCCAATCACGGCCGGATGTGTTACAGCCTGGAATCGAACCAGGGACTGTAGTGACACCTCTTGCATAGGCTTATTATTCAGTTTTGGTTTAAATCTCTACGTCGTCACATTTAGCCAATTCAACCCAACAGCTGTGTTGCTGCAGAGTGAGTCTTTGCTGTAATACGGCACAGATCCTGGATCAGTTGTTAACTCTGCAGAGTGAGTCTTTGCTGTAATACGGCACAGATCCTGGATCAGTTGTTAACTCTGCAGAGTGAGTCTTTGCTGTAATACGGCACAGATCCTGGATCAGTTGTTAACTCTGCAGAGTGAGTCTTTGCTGTAATACGGCACAGATCCTGGATCAACTGTTAACTCTGCAGAGTGAGTCTTTGTTGTAATACGGCACAGATCCTGGATCAGTTGTAAATTCAACAGGTTTTTAACAGGGTGTCGTTTGTGATACAGATGTCAACATGGCTCAGGTAGCTAGCTACATCCACTGATAACTGAAGACAAGGATAATTTACGTACAGGTGTTGTAAAGGATAACACACACACACACACACACACACACACATCACCTCGTCCTCGTCTTCCTCCATCCTTTCGTGTGTAGCCAGAGGAGCGAGAGAAATCTCAGCCCTCTCCTCCTCCTTCTCCTCCTCCTACACCAGACTATCTCACTTCTATTCTCTTCTCCTCTATTCTTTATCTTCTTTTCTCTCTTCTCTCTTCTTCTGGTCTGGTACTCTCTTCTTCTTCTGGTCTGGTACTCTCTTCTTCTTCTGGTCTGGTAATCTCTTCTTCTTCTGGTCTGGTACTCTCTTCTTCTGGTCTGGTACTCTCTTCTTCTTCTGGTCTGGTACTCTCTTCTTCTTCTGGTCTGGTACTCTCTTCTTCTGATCTGGTACTCTCTTCTTCTTCTGGTCTGGTACTCTCTTCTTCTTCTGGTCTGGTACGCTCTTCTTCCTCTGGTCTGGTAATCTCTTCTTCTTCTGGTCTGGTACTCTCTTCTTCTTCTGGTCTGGTACTCTCTTCTTCTTCTGGTCTGGTACTCCCCTCTTCTTCTGGTCTGGTAATCTCTTCTTCTTCTGGTCTGGTATTCTCTTCTTCTTCTGGTCTGGTACTCTCTTCTTCTTCTGGTCTGGTAATCTCTCTTCTTCTGGTCTGGTAATCTCCTCTTCTTCTGGTCTGGTACTCTCTTCTTCTTCTGGTCTGGTAATCTCTTCTTCTTCTGGTCTGGTAATCTCTTCTTCTTCTGGTCTGGTACTCTCTTCTTCTTCTGGTCTGGTAATCTCTTCTTCTGGTCTGGTAATCTCCTCTTCTTCTGGTCTGGTACTCTCTTCTTCTTCTGGTCTGGTACTCCAATAAAGATGAATCAGCTCCAGAAGATGAAGCACCACGGTGCAGGCTCCCCCTTGCTCTCCCCTTTCACCTCCTGCCTGGCTCCAGAGGTTTGGATGTTAAGGGTCCTGTCTGCCTCCTCCTGCCCCCCTGCGGGCTCTCTCAGTCGGGTTGAGAGAGGAGCTACTGTCCCTCCTGGCTGGTCCTGGAGTCTTCTTTGGCACTGTAGTAAAGAGAGGTGTTCCTATCTCCTTATCCCTTCCTCTGTTCATCCACCCCCACCAATTCCAAAGACCCCATTAACTTGGCAGTGGCTCGTACACACACACACACAGAAGTACACACGCACGTACACACACACAGTGAGTCGTTCAAATGCCAAAGAGCCATGGGGTACGGGCTTTCTGCACTGTCATAGAGACTATCAAGGACACACACATTTAGAAGCTTCTGAAAATGTCAACCCTTTAAAAAAAGGGAAAAGTGGCCTGCATTCCGGACAGGGGCCATAGAGTTTGATAGAGCACACACAGTGTGTTAGAGTCGCCTGGAAGGAGGAGGTGTGTCTCAGAAAGGAGAACACGGGCCATAGAGTTTGACACGGGCCATAGAGTTTGATAGAAGACATACTTAGAAGGCTTCAAAGAGCAAAGATGAACCTCAGCTGATAACACTCTGTCAGGTCAACTCAGTCATGATCATGTGACACACCATGCCCTTTCATTGACCAGCAGTTCAATATCAGGTTTCAAATACCTGGTCATTTCTGTACCAGGAAATGGAGTGCAACCAAATATATCTCTGGAGTTTCCAGGGATGGACCTGGTTGGTCCTCATTGACATAAACTCAGTGGGGCAGAACTGTTGTGGACAGTCCTGGGTTCAAATACTATTTCATAACTTCCAAATATTTTGGGGCCGGTTCCCAGACATATATTAAGCCTAGACTTGGACTAAAAAGCATTCTCCATAGAAAAGCTCTACTGAAAGTGCTTTTAGGAACAGGACAATGTGTAATCTGTGTCTGGGAAACTGGCCCCAAGTGTTAACAGGACTAGACCTAATCTGTGTCTGGCAACTGGCCCCAAGTGTTAACAGGACTAGACCTAATCTGTGTCTGGCAACTGGACCCAAGTGTTAAGAACAGGACTAGGACTACTCTGTGTCTGGGAAACTGGCCCCACGTGTTAAGAACAGGACTAGGACTACTCTGTGTCTGGGAAACTGGCCCCAAGTGTTAAGAACAGGACTAGGACTACTCTGTGTCTGGGAAACTGGCCCCAAGTGTTAAGAACAGGACTAGGACTAATCTGTGTCTGGGAAACTGGCCCCAAGTGTTAAGAACAGGACTAGGACTAATCTGTGTCTGGGAAACTGGCCCCAAGTGTTAAGAACAGGACTAGGACTAATCTGTGTCTGGGAAACTGGCCCCAAGTGTTAAGAACAGGACTAGGACTAATCTGTGTCTGGGAAACTGGCCCCAAGTGTTAAGAACAGGACTAGGACTAATCTGTGTCTGGGAAACTGGCCCCAGTGTTAAGAACAGGACTAGGACTAATCTGTGTCTGGGAAACAGGCCCCAAGTGTTAAGAACAGGACTAGGACTACTCTGTGTCTGGGAAACTGGCCCCAAGTGTTAAGAACAGGACTAGGACTACTCTGTGTCTGGGAAACTGGCCCCAGTGTTAAGAACAGGACTAGGACTAATCTGTGTCTGGGAAACTGGCCCTAGTGTTAAGAACAGGACTATGACTACTCTGTGTCTGGGAAACTGGCCCCAGTGTTAAGAACAGGACTATGACTACTCTGTGTCTGGGAAACTGGCCGCAACGTTTGCTTTAGCCTGCCTGGAGGGCATGCCAGGTGGGCGGGGTTGGTTCCATTGAGTCAGGTAAGAAAACATCAGAACCACAATAACACCCTATGGAACCAATAGAACCACAATAACACCCTATGGAACCAATAGAACCACAATAACACCCTATGGAACCAATAGAACCACAATAACACCCTATGGAACCAATAGAACCACAATATCACCCTATGGTACCAATAGAATCACAATAACACCCTATGGAACCAATAGAGCCACAATAACACCCTATGGAACCAATAGAACCACAATATCACCCTATGGTACCAATAGAATCACAATAACACCATATGGAACCAATAGAACCAAAATAACACCATATGGAACCAATAGAACCACAATAACACCCTATGGAACCAATAGAACCACAATATCACCCTATGGTACCAATAGAATCACAATAACACCCTATGGAACCAATAGAACCACAATATCACCCTATGGTACCAATAGAATCACAATAACACCCTATGGAACCAATAGAGCCACAATAACACCCTATGGAACCAATAGAACCACAATATCACCCTATGGTACCAATAGAATCACAATAACACCATATGGAACCAATAGAGCCACAATAACACCCTATGGAACCAATAGAACCACAATATCACCCTATGGAACCAATAGAATCACAATAACACCCTATGGAACCAATAGAATCACAATAACACCCTATGGAAACAATAGAACCACAATAACACCATATGGAACCAATAGAATCACAATAACACCCTATGGAAACAATAGAACCACAATAACACCATATGGAACCAATAGAACCACAAAAACACCCTACGGAACCAATATAACCACAATAACACCCTACAGAACTAATAGAACCACAATAACACCCTATGGAACCAATATAACTACAATAACACCCTATGGAACCAATAGAACTACAATAACACCCTATGGAACCAATAGAACTACAATAACACCCTATGGAACCAATAGAACTACAATAACACCCTATGGAACCAATATAACCGCAATAACACCCTATGGAACCAATAGAACCACAATAACACCCTATGGAACCAATAGAACCACATTAACACCCTACGGAACCAATAGAACCACAATAACACCCTGTGGAATCAATAGAACTACAATAACACCCTACGGAACCAATAGAACTACAATAGCACCCTACGGAACCAATAGAACCACAATAACACCCTACGGAACCAATAGAACTACAATAACACCCTACGGAACCAATAGAACCACAATAACACCCTATGGAACCAATAGAACCACAATAACACCCTATGGAACCAATAGACCCACAATAACACCCTACAGAACCAATAGAATCACAATAACACCCTACAGAACCAATAGAACCACAATAACACCCTATGGAACCAATAGAACCACAATAACACCCTATGGAACCAATAGAACCACATTAACACCCTACGGAACCAATAGAACCACAATAACACCCTATGGAACCAATAGAACCACAATAACACCATGTGGAACCAATAGAACAACAATAACACCCTATGGAACCAATATAACTACAATAACACCCTATGGAACCAATAGAACCACATTAACACCCTATGGAACCAATATAACCACAATAACACCCTACGGAACCGATAGAACCACAATAACACCCTATGGAACCAATAGAACCACATTAACACCCTACGGAACCAATAGAACCACAATAATACCCTATGGAACCAATAGAACCACAATAACACCCTATGGAACCAATAGAACCACAATAACACCCTACGGAACCAATAGAACTACAATAGCACCCTACGGAACCAATAGAACCACAATAACACCCTACGGAACCAATAGAACTACAATAACACCCTACGGAACCAATAGAACCACAATAACACCCTACGGAACCAATAGAACCACAATAACACCCTATGGAACCAATAGAACCACAATAACACCCTACAGAACCAATAGAACCACAATAACACCCTACAGAACCAATAGAACCACAATAACACCCTATGGAACCAATAGAACCACAATAACACCCTATGGAACCAATAGAACCACATTAACACCCTACGGAACCAATAGAACCACAATAACACCCTATGGAACCAATAGAACCACAATAACACCCTACGGAACCAATAGAACCACAATAACACCCTACGGAACCAATAGAACCACAATAACACCCTATGGAACCAATAGAACCACAATAACACCCTATGGAACCAATAGAACCACAATAACACCCTACGGAACCAATAGAACTACAATAGCACCCTACGGAACCAATAGAACCACATTAACACCCTACGGAACCAATAGAACCACATTAACACCCTACGGAACCAATAGAACCACATTAACACCCTACGGAACCAATAGAACCACAATAACACCCTATGGAACCAATAGAACCACAATAACACCCTACGGAACCAATAGAACCACAATAACACCCTACGGAAACAATAGAACCACATTAACACCCTACGGAACCAATAGAACCACATTAACACCCTACGGAACCAATAGAACCACAATAATACCCTATGGAACCAATAGAACCACAATAACACCCTATGGAACCAATAGAACCACAATAACACCCTACAGAACCAATAGAACCACAATAACACCCTACGGAACCAATAGAACTACAATAGCACCCTACGGAACCAATAGAACCACATTAACACCCTACGGAACCAATAGAACCACAATAACACCCTATGGAACCAATAGAATCACAATAACACCCTATGGAACCAATAGAATCACAATAACACCCTATGGAAACAATAGAACCACAATAACACCCTATGGAACCAATAGAACCACATTTACACCCTACGGAACCAATAGAACCACAATAACACCCTATGGAACCAATAGAACCACAATAACACCCTATGGAACCAATAGAACCACAATAACACCCTACGTAACCAATAGAACTACAATAGCACCCTACGGAACCAATAGAACCACAATAACACCCTGAGGAACCAATAGAACTACAATAACACCCTATGGAAACAATAGAACCACAATAACACCCTATGGAACCAATAGAACCACAATAACACCCTACGGAACCAATAGAACTACAATAGCACCCTACGGAACCAATAGAACCACATTAACACCCTACGGAACCAATAGAACCACAATAACACCCTATGGATCCAATAGAACCACAATAACACCCTACGAACCAATAGAACCACAATAACACCCTATGGAACCAATAGAACCACATTAACACCCAACGGAACCAATAGAACCACATTAACACCCTACGGAACCAATAGAACCACAATAATACCCTATGGAACCAATAGAACCACAATAACACCCTATGGAACCAATAGAACCACAATAACACCCTACAGAACCAATAGAACCACAATAACACCCTACGGAACCAATAGAACTACAATAGCACCCTACGGAACCAATAGAACCACATTAACACCCTACGGAACCAATAGAACCACAATAACACCCTATGGAACCAATAGAATCACAATAACACCCTATGGAACCAATAGAATCACAATAACACCCTATGGAACCAATAGAATCACAATAACACCCTATGGAAACAATAGAATCACAATAACACCCTATGGAAACAATAGAACCACAATAACACCATATGGAACCAATAGAACCACAAAAACACCCTACGGAACCAATATAACCACAATAACACCCTACAGAACTAATAGAACCACAATAACACCCTATGGAACCAATATAACTACAATAACACCCTATGGAACCAATAGAACCACAATAACACCCTATGGACCAAATAGAACTACAATAACACCCTATGGAACCAATAGAACTACAATAACACCCTATGGAACCAATATAACCACAATAACACCCTATGGAACCAATAGAACCACAATAACACCCTATGGAATCAATAGAACTACAATAACACCCTACGGAACCAATAGAACTACAATAGCACCCTACGGAACCAATAGAACCACAATAACACCCTACGGAACCAATAGAACTACAATAACACCCTACGGAACCAATAGAACCACAATAACACCCTATGGAACCAATAGAAACACAATAACACCCTATGGAACCAATAGACCCACAATAACACCCTACAGAACCAATAGAATCACAATAACACCCTACAGAACCAATAGAACCACAATAACACCCTATGGAACCAATAGAACCACAATAACACCCTATGGAACCAATAGAACCACATTAACACCCTACGGAACCAATAGAACCACAATAACACCCTATGGAACCAATAGAACCACAATAACACCATGTGGAACCAATAGAACAACAATAACACCCTATGGAACCAATATAACTACAATAACACCCTATGGAACCAATTGAACCACATTAACACCCTAAGGAACCAATATAACCACAATAACACCCTACGGAACCAATAGAACCACAATAACACCCTATGGAACCAATAGAACCACATTAACACCCTACGGAACCAATAGAACCACAATAATACCCTATGGAACCAATAGAACCACAATAACACCCTACGGAACCAATAGAACTACAATTGCACCCTACGGAACCAATAGAACCACAATAACACCCTACGGAACCAATAGAACTACAATAACACCCTACGGAACCAATAGAACCACAATAACACCCTACGGAACCAATAGAACCACAATAACACCCTACGGAACCAATAGAACCACAATAACACCCTATGGAACCAATAGAACCACATTAACACCCTACGGAACCAATAGAACCACATTAACACCCTACGGAACCAATAGAACCACAATAATACCCTATGGAACCAATAGAACCACAATAACACCCTATGGAACCAATAGAACCACAATAACACCCTACAGAACCAATAGAACCACAATAACACCCTACGGAACCAATAGAACTACAATAGCACCCTATGGAACCAATAGAACCACATTAACACCCTACGGAACCAATAGAACCACAATAACACCCTATGGAACCAATAGAACCACAATAACACCCTATGGAACCAATAGAACCACAATAACACCCTATGGAACCAATAGAACCACATTAACACCCTACGGAACCAATAGAACCACATTAACACCCTACGGAACCAATAGAACCACAATAACACCCTATGGAACCAATAGAACCACAATAACACCCTATGGAACCAATATAACCACAATACCACCCTACAGAACCAATAGAACCATAAAACATAAACCTTTATAAACCTCTCCTCTGGGACCCCCAGACCTTTCACCATGTTGTTGTATCCCTGTACTATGTCACCTGATTCACCTGGTCAAGGACTTGATGATTAGTTGACAAGTTGAGTCAGCTGTGTTAGCTGAGTAACAGATCAAACACATGGAACGGAATAGGGGTCCCCTGCCCTATGGAACCAATAGAATCAGGTATTTTATGTTTGTGGGATGTTTTACAACTTTCCATGATAGACCTCCTCTGGTCACTTTGGAAAATATTAACTAATACAGGATATAAAAATAGCGGGGGGGGGGGGGTCTATAGGTGACTGGAGGAAGCATTTATTCCAGAGAAGACAATCTCTCTGATACGCACACACAGGGACCTCTCTAACACACACAGAGACCTCTCTAAGACACACAGAGACCTCTCTAAGACACACAGAGACCTCTCTGATACACACAGAGACCTCTCTGATACACACAGAGACCTCTCTAAGACACACAGAGACCTCTCTAACACACACAGAGACCTCTCTAACACACACAGAAACCTCTCTAACACACACAGAGACCTCTCTAAGACACACATAGACCTCTCTAACACACAGAGAGACCTCTCTAACACACAGAGAGACCTCTCTGATACGCACACACAGAGACCTCTCTAACACACACAGAGACCTCTCTAACACACAGAGACCTCTCTAACACACACAGAGACCTCTCTAAGACACACAGAGACCTCTCTAAGACACACAGAGACCTCTCTAAGACACACAGAGACCTCTCTAAGACACACAGAGACCTCTCTAACACACACACAGAGACCTCTCTAAGACACACAGAGACCTCTCTAACACACACACAGAGACCTCTCTAAGACACACAGAGACCTCTCTAAGACACACAGAGACCTCTCTAACACACACAGAGAGACCTCTCTAACACGCACACAGAGACCTCTCTAACACACAGAGAGACCTCTCTGATACGCACACACAGAGACCTCTCTAACACACACACAGAGACCTCTCTAACACACACAGAGACCTCTCTAACACACACAGAGACCTCTCTAAGACACACAGAGACCTCTCTAACACACACAGAGACCTCTCTAACACACACAGAGACCTCTCTAAGACACACAGAGACCTCTCTAAGACACACAGAGACCTCTCTGATACACACAGAGACCTCTCTGATACACACAGAGACCTCTCTAAGACACACAGAGACCTCTCTAACACACACAGAGACCTCTCTAACACACACAGAAACCTCTCTAACACACACAGAGACCTCTCTAAGACACACATAGACCTCTCTAACACACAGAGAGACCTCTCTAACACACAGAGAGACCTCTCTGATACGCACACACAGAGACCTCTCTAACACACACAGAGACCTCTCTAACACACAGAGACCTCTCTAACACACACAGAGACCTCTCTAAGACACACAGAGACCTCTCTAAGACACACAGAGACCTCTCTAAGACACACAGAGACCTCTCTAACACACACACAGAGACCTCTCTAAGACACACAGAGACCTCTCTAACACACACACAGAGACCTCTCTAAGACACACAGAGACCTCTCTAAGACACACAGAGACCTCTCTAACACACACAGAGAGACCTCTCTAACACGCACACAGAGACCTCTCTAACACACAGAGAGACCTCTCTGATACGCACACACAGAGACCTCTCTAATACACACACAGAGACCTCTCTAACACACACAGAGACCTCTCTAACACACACAGAGACCTCTCTAAGACACACAGAGACCTCTCTAACACACACAGAGACCTCTCTAACACACACAGAGACCTCTCTAAGACACACAGAGACCTCTCTAAGACACACAGAGACCTCTCTAAGACACACAGAGACCTCTCTAACACACACAGAGACCTCTCTAAGACACACAGAGACCTCTCTAAGACACACAGATACCTCTCTAAGACACACAGAGACCTCTCTAACACACACAGAGACCTCTCTAAGACACACAGAGACCTCTCTAAGACACACAGAGACCTCTCTAACACACACAGAAACCTCTCTAAGACACACAGAGACCTCTCTAACACGCACACAGAGACCTCTCTAAGACACACGGAGACCTCTCTAAGACACACAGAGACCTCTCTAACACGCACACAGAGACCTCTCTAAGACACACGGAGACCTCTCTAAGACACAGAGAGACCTCTCTAACACACAGAGAGACCTCTCTAACACACACAGAGACCTCTCTAAGACACACGGAGACCTCTCTAAGACACACAGAGACCTCTCTAACACGCACACAGAGACCTCTCTAACACACAGAGACACACACATAAACACACACACTGTACGTAATACTCTTTTCCGGGTGAACTGTGAGAGAGGGACAAACAGATCTCTGTATCCATCCATCTCACCACCTGGTCTATTAATTTAGCTAATGTACTAGCCTACAACACACGCACGCACGCACGCACGCACGCACGCACGCACGCACGCACGCACGCACGCACGCACACACACACACACACACACACACACACACACACACACACACACACAGGTGATCTCTGATCCTTTTGAGCAGATCACATGGCAGGCTGGCTTGCTGGTGTGCGTGTGGTGACCGAGCAGCACGATATGTCCACCTACTACCGACAGGCAGAGAGATTACGGTAACAACCATTCTTGGTTCCAGGTAGAACCCCTCTTTGAAAAACGTGTTCTACCTGGAACCAAAAAGGGGTTCTTCAAAGGGTTTCTCCTATGGGGACAGCAGAACCCTTTATGGGTGTTAAGAGTGTACCACACACACACACACGCACGCACACACACACACACACACACACACACACACACACACACACACACACACACACACACACACACACACACACACACACACACACACACACACACACACACACACACACACACACACACACACACACACACACACACACACACACACACAGCAGGGTGCAGTAGGTCCTGTACTGAATAACAATGTAGTTTGACACACGATAATGTTAGATGTTTTCTGATTGGCTGATGAAACAGAGGCAGTGCGTCCCAAATGGCATCCTATTCCCTACGTAGTGCACTACTTTAGACCAGAGCCCATTGGTCCCCATAGTACACTACTTTAGACCAGAGCCCATTGGTCCCCATAGTACACTACTTTAGACCAGAGCCCATTGGTCCCCATAGTACACTACTTTAGACCAGAGCCCATTGGTCCCCATAGTACACTACTTTAGACCAGAGCCCTTTGGTCCCCATAGTGCACTACTTTAGACCAGAGCCCTTTGGTCCCCATAGTGCACTACTTTAGACCAGAGCCCTTTGGTCCCCATAGTGAACTACTTTAGACCAGAGCCCATTGGTCCCCATAGTGCACTACTTTAGACCAGAGCCCTTTGGTCCCCATAGTGCACTACTTTAGACCAGAGCCCATTGGTCCCCATAGTGCACTACTTTAGACCAGAGCCCATTGGTCCCCATAGTGCACTACTTTAGACCAGAGCCCATTGGTCCCCATAGTGAACTACTTTAGACCAGAGCCCATTGGTCCCCATAGTGCACTACTTTAGACCAGAGCCCATTGGTCCCCATAGTGCACTACTTTAGACCAGAGCCCATTGGTCCCCATAGTGAACTACTTTAGACCAGAGCCCATTGGTCCCCATAGTGCACTACTTTAGACCAGAGTCCATTGGTCCCCATAGTGCACTACTTTAGACCAGAGCCCATTGGTCCCCATAGTGCACTACTTTAGACCAGAGCCCTTTGGTCCCCATAGTGCACTACTTTAGACCAGAGCCCATTGGTCCCCATAGTGCACTACTTTAGACCAGAGCCCATTGGTCCCCATAGTGCACTACTTTAGACCAGAGTCCATTGGTCCCCATAGTGCACTACTTCTGACCAGAGCCCATTGGTCCCCATAGTGCACTACTTCTGACCAGAGCCCATTGGTCCCCATAGTGCACTACTTCTGACCAGAGCCCATTGGTCCCCATAGTGCACTACTTCTGACCAGAGCCCATTGGTCCCCATAGTGCACTACTTCTGACCAGAGCCCATTGGTCCCCATAGTGCACTACTTCTGACCAGAGCCCATTGGTCCCCATAGTGCACTACTTCTGACCAGAGCCCATTGGTCCCCATAGTGCACTACTTCTGACCAGAGCCCATTGGTCCCCATAGTGCACTACTTTAGACCAGAGCCCATTGGTCCCCATAGTGCACTACTTTAGACCAGAGCCCTTTGGGAGGGGAGAAGGATGCCATTCAGGACGAGGACAGAATATGAAGGAAGGAAGGCAGGAGAAAAGACAGGAAGAGAGGAAGAGGGACAAATAAAAGACGTTAAGAGGGCTAAATAAAAGACGTTAAAAGGGGAAGAGGGACAAATAAAAGACGTTAACAGGGGAAGAGGGCCAAATAAAAGACGTTAACAGGGGAAGAGGGCTAAATAAAAGACGTTAACAGGGGAAGAGGGCCAAATAAAAGACGTTAAAAGGGGAAGAGGGACAAATAAAAGACGTTAAAAGGGGAAGAGGGACAAATAAAAGACGTTAAAAGGGGAAGAGGGACAAATAAAAGACGTTAAAAGGGGAAGAGGGACAAATAAAA
>NW_024060286.1:0-25000 GCF_016432855.1 Salvelinus namaycush
ACTGTTAGTATCTATATACTAGCACCAACACCACTCTGTTAGTATCTATATACTAGCACCAACACCACTCTGTAAGAATCTATATACTAGCACTAACACCACGGTGTAGGTATCTATATACTAGCCCCAAACACCACTCTGTAAGAATCTATATACTAGCACCAACCACCCTCTGTAAGAATCTATATACTAGCACCAACACCACTCTGTAGGTATCTATATACTAGCACCAACACCATCTGTAGGTATCTATATACTAGCACACTCTGTAGGTATTATATACTAGCACCACACCACTCTGTAGGTGTATATATATATACATATATATATACTAGCACCAACACCACTCTGTAAGAATCTATAGACTGCACCAACACCACTCTGTAAGAATCTATATACTACACCAACACCACTCTGTAGGTATCTATATACTAGCACCAACACCACTCTGTAAGAATCTATATACAGCACCAACACCACTCTGTAGGTATCTATATACTAGCACCAACACCACTCTGTAAGAATCTATATACTAGCACCAACACCACTCTGTAGGTATCTATATACTAGCACCAACACCACTCTGTAGGTATCTATATACTAGCACCAACACCACTCTGTAGGTATCTATATACTAGCACCAACACCACTCTGTAAGAATCTATATACTAGCACCAACACCACTCTGTAGGTATCTATATACTAGCACCAACACCACTGTGTAGGTATCTATGTACTAGCACCAACACCACTCTGTAAGAATCTATATTTACTAGCACCAACACCACTCTGTAAGTATCTATATACTAGCACCAACACCACTCTGTTAGTATCTATATACTGGCACCAACACCACTCTGTTAGTATCTATATACTGGCACCAACACCACTCTGTTAGTATCTATATACTGGCACCAACACCACTCTGTTAGTATCTATATACTAGCACCAACACCACTCTGTAAGTATCTATATACTAGCACCAACACCACTCTGTAAGAATCTATATACTAGCACCAACACCACTCTGTAAGAATCTATATACTAGCACCAACACCACTCTGTAAGAATCTATATACTAGCACCAACACCACTCTGTAAGAATCTATATACTAGCACCAACACCACTCTGTAAGAATCTATATACTAGCACCAACACCACTCTGTAGGTATCTATATACTAGCACCAACACCACTCTGTAAGAATCTATATACTAGCACCAACACCACTCTGTAGGTATCTATATACTAGCACCAACACCACTCTGTAAGAATCTATATACTAGCACCAACACCACTCTGTAGGTATCTATATACTAGCACCAACACCACTCTGTAGGTATCTATATACTAGCACCAACACCACTCTGTAGGTATCTATATACTAGCACCAACACCACTCTGTAGGTATCTATATACTAGCACCAACACCACTCTGTAGGTATCTATATACTAGCACCAACACCACTCTGTAGGTATCTATATACTAGCACTAACACCACTCTGTAGGTATCTATATACTAGCACTAACACCACTCTGTAGGTATCTATATACTAGCACCAACACCACTGTGTAGGTATCTATGTACTAGCACCAACACCACTCTGTAAGAATCTATATTTACTAGCACCAACACCACTCTGTAAGTATCTATATACTAGCACCAACACCACTCTGTAAGAATCTATATACTAGCACTAACACCATGGTGTAGGTATCTATATACTAGCACCAACACCACTCTGTAAGAATCTATATACTAGCACCAACACCACTCTGTAGGTATCTATATACTAGCACCAACACCACTCTGTAGGTATCTATATACTAGCACACTCTGTAGGTATATATATACTAGCACCAACACCACTCTGTAGGTGTATATATATATATACTAGCACCAACACCACTCTGTAAGAATCTATATACTAGCACCAACACCACTCTGTAAGAATCTATATACTAGCACCAACACCACTCTGTAGGTATCTATATACTAGCACCAACACCACTCTGTAAGAATCTATATACTAGCACCAACACCACTCTGTAGGTATCTATATACTAGCACCAACACCACTCTGTAAGAATCTATATACTAGCACCAACACCACTCTGTAGGTATCTATATACTAGCACCAACACCACTCTGTAGGTATCTATATACTAGCACCAACACCACTCTGTAGGTATCTATATACTAGCACCAACACCACTCTGTAGGTATCTATATACTAGCACCAACACCACTCTGTAGGTATCTATATACTAGCACTAACACCACTCTGTAGGTATCTATATACTAGCACCAACACCACTGTGTAGGTATCTATGTACTAGCACCAACACCACTCTGTAAGAATCTATATTTACTAGCACCAACACCACTCTGTTAGTATCTATATACTGGCACCAACACCACTCTGTTAGTATCTATATACTGGCACCAACACCACTCTGTTAGTATCTATATACTAGCACCAACACCACTCTGTTAGTATCTATATACTAGCACCAACACCACTCTGTAAGAATCTATATACTAGCACTAACACCACGGTGTAGGTATCTATATACTAGCACCAACACCACTCTGTAAGAATCTATATACTAGCACCAACACCACTCTGTAAGAATCTATATACTAGCACCAACACCACTCTGTAGGTATCTATATACTAGCACCAACACCACTCTGTAAGAATCTATATACTGCACCAACACCACTCTGTAAGAATCTATATACTACACCAACACCACTCTGTAGGTATCTATATACTAGCACCAACACCACTCTGTAAGAATCTATATACTAGCACCAACACCACTCTGTAGGTATCTATATACTAGCACCAACACCACTCTGTAAGAATCTATATACTAGCACCAACACCACTCTGTAGGTATCTATATACTAGCACCAACACCACTCTGTAGGTATCTATATACTAGCACCAACACCACTCTGTAGGTATCTATATACTAGCACTAACACCACTCTGTAGGTATCTATATACTAGCACTAACACCACTCTGTAGGTATCTATATACTAGCACCAACACCACTGTGTAGGTATCTATGTACTAGCACCAACACCACTCTGTAAGAATCTATATTTACTAGCACCAACACCACTCTGTTAGTATCTATATACTAGCACCAACACCACTCTGTAAGAATCTATATACTAGCACTAACACCATGGTGTAGGTATCTATATACTAGCACCAACACCACTCTGTAAGAATCTATATACTAGCACCAACACCACTCTGTAGGTATCTATATACTAGCACCAACACCACTCTGTAGGTATCTATATACTAGCACACTCTGTAGGTATATATATACTAGCACCAACACCACTCTGTAGGTGTATATATATATATATATATATATATATATATATATATATACTAGCACCAACACCACTCTGTAAGAATCTATATACTGCACCAACACCACTGTAAGAATCTATATACTAGCACCAACACCACTCTGTAGGTATCTATATACTAGCACCAACACCACTCTGTAAGAATCTATATACTAGCACCAACACCACTCTGTAGGTATCTATATACTAGCACCAACACCACTCTGTTAGTATCTATATACTAGCACCAACACCACTCTGTAGGTATCTATATACTAGCACCAACACCACTCTGTAAGAATCTATATACTAGCACCAACACCACTCTGTAAGAATCTATATACTAGCACCAACACCACTCTGTATGTATCTATATACTAGCACCAACACCACTCTGTATGTATCTATATACTAGCACTAACACCACTCTGTAGGTATCTATATACTAGCACCAACACCACTCTGTAGGTATCTATATACTAGCACCAACACCACTCTGTTAGTATCTATATACTAGCACCAACACCACTCTGTAGGTATCTATATACTAGCACCAACACCACTCTGTTAGTATCTATATACTAGCACCAACACCACTCTGTAAGAATCTATATACTACACCAACACCACTCTGTAGGTATCTATATACTAGCACCAACACCACTCTGTAGGTATCTATATACTAGCACCAACACCACTCTGTAAGAATCTATATACTAGCACCAACACCACTCTGTAGGTATCTATATACTAGCACCAACACCACTCTGTAAGAATCTATATACTAGCACCAACACCACTCTGTAGGTATCTATATACTAGCACCAACACCACTCTGTAGGTATCTATATACTAGCACCAACACCACTCTGTAGGTATCTATATACTAGCACTAACACCACTCTGTAGGTATCTATATACTAGCACCAACACCACTCTGTAGGTATCTATATACTAGCACCAACACCACTCTGTAAGAATCTATATACTAGCACCAACACCACTCTGTTAGTATCTATATACTAGCACCAACACCACTCTGTTAGTATCTATATACTAGCACCAACACCACTCTGTAGGTATCTATATACTAGCACCAACACCACTCTGTAAGAATCTATATACTAGCACCAACACCACTCTGTAGGTATCTATATACTAGTACTAACACCACTCTGTAGGTATCTATATACTAGCACTAACACCACTCTGTATGTATCTATATACTAGCACCAACACCACTCTGTAGGTATCTATATACTAGCACCAACACCACTCTGTAAGAATCTATATACTAGCACTAACACCACTCTGTAGGTATCTATATACTAGCACTAACACCACTCTGTAGGTATCTATATACTAGCACCAACACCACTCTGTATGTATCTATATACTAGCACCAACACCACTCTGTAGGTATCTATATACTAGCACCAACACCACTCTGTAGGTATCTATATACTAGCACCAACACCACTCTGTAAGAATCTATATACTAGCACTAACACCACTCTGTAGGTATCTATATACTAGCACCAACACCACTCTGTAGGTATCTATATACTAGCACCAACACCACTCTGTAGGTATCTATATACTAGCACCAACACCACTCTGTAGGTATCTATATACTAGCACCAACACCACTCTGTAGGTATCTATATACTAGCACCAACACCACTCTGTAGGTATCTATATACTAGCACCAACACCACTCTGTAGGTATCTATATACTAGCACCAACACCACTCTGTAGGTATCTATATACTAGCACCAACACCACTCTGTAGGTATCTATATACTAGCACCAACACCGCTCTGTAGGTATCTATATACTAGCACCAACACCGCTCTGTAGGTATCTATATACTAGCACCAACACCGCTCTGTAGGTATCTATATACTAGCACCAACACCGCTCTGTAGGTATCTATATACTAGCACCAACACCAGCTCTGTAGGTATCTATATACTAGCACCAACACCACTCTGTAGGTATCTATATACTAGCACCAACACCACTCTGTAGGTATCTATATACTAGCACCAACACCACTCTGTAGGTATCTATATACTAGCACCAACACCACTCTGTAGGTATCTATATACTAGCACCAACACCACTCTGTAGGTATCTATATACTAGCACCAACACCACTCTGTAGGTATCTATATACTAGCACCAACACCACTCTGTAGGTATCTATATACTAGCACCAACACCGCTCTGTAGGTATCTATATACTAGCACCAACACCGCTCTGTAGGTATCTATATACTAGCACCAACACCGCTCTGTAAGAATCTATATACTAGCACCAACACCGCTCTGTTAGTATCTATATACTAGCACCAACACCACTCTGTAGGTATCTATATACTAGCACCAACACCGCTGTGTAAGGACCTGTATACTGTCCATGAGTGTTATGTTTCATATTAAACTGAATTGCATTGTGTACGTTCACACTACGATGTGCAGTAGGGCTGCTGCAACCAACAACATATAAAAACACATGCACTGTATATGAACGTGTGATTATGTACCTACATAACTATACATGTCTGTATGTATGCAATGTAAAATATGTCTGTTTCTGGTCCTACCTAGTTGCTCCAGTTTGGGCTCAGGCCTCTTGACCAGGCTGAGGAGCAGCTGGGAGCAGTGGCTGATGATGATGAAGGGCGGGGCTAAGGCAGGCCGGCTGTGGTACTCCACGATCAGGTTGTACCTCTGGAACTTCCAGAAGATGTCTGTCTTGCCCTGCACCACCTGGAACGTGTAGCTGTAGGCACGCAGGTGGAGGAAAGATCACAGTGAGAACACACTGCATGAGATACACGTGAGTAAGTATTGATCTTTTTTCTGTGGTAATCCAAGGTAGGGAGACAGTTGAATTGTGTATGCCCGTGAAATATACAACCTTAAATCATTATTATTATTAATAATAATCATATCAGATGGTTGTGTGAGACAGTCACAGTTCAGGCCAGACTCTTCCTGTCAATCATTAAAAGCTCTGTAAGTCTATATGCTTTGTTCAAACAAAACTTTCTACCAGCTGTTCTGGGTCAGAGAAAACAAAACAAAAGTATGTGTCAATGATTGTGCCAGTTTATTTTGGTTTCACACAGTGGATGTCAATGGATACATCCAAAACCTCTGTTCTTGCAGCACATGATCATGGAATTGGTCCCTGAATTGGGACATGTTTTTGGAGTCTCCCTCATCAGAGTATACTATTATTTCCTGGGTGATGACTGTGGCCTGAGTAACACGCGTGTGTTAAGTCTGACCTTGTACATATTTGCCATTTAGCATATGTTTTAATTTTACATACGGGTGGTTTTCCCGAGAATTTAACCCACTATCCTGTCGTCGTCAAGCCCCATGTTCTACCAGCTGAGCTGCAGAGTAGCGTGTGTGTTGAGTCTGACCTGAACATGGCGATGAGGAGGTTGAGCAGCAGAACGTTGGTAACCAGTAAGAAGATGACCAGCAGTAGGATGACCAGCCAGTTGGCGTAGATGTTGGGACAAGGGGGCAGAGTTCCCATGATGATCTCCTCTATCACTGTGGTGCAGTTGGTCTCGGGCATCCGTGCCACTGGGAAGATTACATTAGATAGTTCTTCACTATCGGTTGTTCACAGATATTTGCTTTAACGAACAAGAAAATGCACTGCGTGACACAGACGCAGGTCGCCCGCTGAGCAGTGTGGTCAAGCATGCAGAAATACTTTGATTTACACCAAGGCTCTTATGTTCACTAATAATTCAAGATATATAGTGAATGACAACAAGATGTACCACTGAACTACATGTAAACTACATGTAAACTACATGTAAACTGCATGTAAACTGAACTACATGTAAACTGAACTACATGTAAACTGAACTACATGTAAACTACATGTATACTACATGTAAACTGCATGTAAACTGAACTACATGTAAACTGAACTACATGTAAACTGAACTACATGTAAACTACATGTATACTACATGTAAACTGCATGTAAACTGAACTACATGTAAACTACATGTAAACTACATGTAAACTGCATGTAAACTGAACTACATGTAAACTACATGTAAACTACATGTAAACTGCATGTAAACTGAACTACACGTAAACTACATGTAAACTACATGACAATGGAACCACATGTAAATGACATGTAAACTACATTTTAACTGAATGACATGTAAACGACATGTAAAAACATGTCAACGGAACCACATGAAAATGGATCTACATGTAAACTACATATAAACATAAGTACTTGTAAACTACATTTAAACTGAACTACTTGTAAACTACATTTAAACTGAACTACATGTAAACTACATGTAAACGGAACTACATGTAAACTACATGTAAACTGAACTACATGTAAACTACATGTAAACTGAACTACATGTAAACTACATGTAAACTGAACTACATGTAAACTACATGTAAACTGAACTACATGTAAACTACATGTAAACTGAACTACATGTAAACTACATGTAAACTGAACTACATGTAAACTACATGTGAACTACATGTAAACTACATGTAAACTGAACTACATGTAAACTACATGTAAACTGAACTACATGTAAACTACATGTAAACTGAACTACATGTAAACTACATGTAAACTGAACTACATGTAACTACATGAAACTGACACATGTAAACTACATGACAACTGGAACCACATGTATACTACATGTAAACTGAACTACATGTAAACTACATGTAAACTGAACTACATGTAAACTACATGTAAACTGAACTACATGTAAACTACATGTAAACTGAACTACATGTAAACTACATGTAAACTGAACTACATGTAAACTACATGTAAACTGACTACATGTAAACTACATGTAAACTGAACTACATGTAAACTACATGTAACTGAACTACATGTAAACTACATGTAAACTGAACTACATGTAAACTACATGTAAACTGAACTACATGTAAACTACATGTAAACTGAACTACATGTAAACTACATGTAAACTGAACTACATGTAAACTACATGTAAACTGAACTACATGTAAACTACATGTAAACTGAACTACATGTAAACTACATGTAAACTACATGTAAACTGAACTACATGTAAACTACATGTAAACTGAACTACATGTAAACTACATGTAAACTGAACTACATGTAAACTACATGTAAACTGAACTACATGTAAACTACATGTAAACTGAACTACATGTAAACTACATGTAAACTGAACTACATGTAAAACTACATGTAAACTGAACTACATGTAAACTACATGTAAACTGAACTACATGTAAACTACATGTAAACTGAACTACATGTAAACTACATGTAAACTGAACTACATGTAAACTACATGTAAACTGAACTACATGTAACTACATGTAAACTGAACTACATGTAACTACATGTAAACTGAACTACATGTAAACTACATGTAAACTGAACTACATGTAAACTACATGTAACTGAACTACATGTAAACTACATGTAAACTGAACTACATGTAAACTACATGTAAACTGAACTACATGTAAACTACATGTAAACTGAACTACATGTAAACTACATGTAAACTGAACTACATGTAAACTACATGTAAACTGAACTACATGTAAACTACATGTAAACTGAACTACATGTAAACTACATGTAAACTGAACTACATGTAAACTACATGTAAACTGAACTACATGTAAACTACATGTAAACTGAACTACATGTAAACTACATGTAAACTGAACTACATGTAAACTACATGTAAACTGAACTACATGTAAACTACATGTAAACTGAACTACATGTAAACTACATGTAAACTGAACTACATGTAAACTACATGTAAACTGAACTACATGTAAACTACATGTAAACTGAACTACATGTAAACTACATGTAAACTGAACTACATGTAAACTACATGTAAACTGAACTACATGTAAACTACATGTAAACTGAACTACATGTAAACTACATGTAAACTGAACTACATGTAAACTACATGTAAACTGAACTACATGTAAACTACATGTAAACTGAACTACATGTAAACTACATGTAAACTGAACTACATGTAAACTACATGTAAACTGAACTACATGTAAACTACATGTAAACTACATGTAAACTACATGTAAACTACATGTAAACTACATGTAAACTGAACTACATGTAAACTACATGTAAACTACATGTAAACTACATGTAAACTACATGTAAACTGAACTACATGTAAACTACATGTAAACTACATGTAAACTACATGTAAACTGAACTACATGTAAACTACATGTAAACTGAACTACATGTAAACTACATGTAAACTGAACTACATGTAAACTACATGTAAACTGAACTACATGTAAACTACATGTAAACTGAACTACATGTAAACTACATGTAAACTGAACTACATGTAAACTACATGTAAACTGAACTACATGTAAACTACATGTAAACTGAACTACATGTAAACTACATGTAAACTGAACTACATGTAAACTACATGTGAACTACATGTAAACTACATGTGAACTACATGTAAACTACATGTAAACTACATGTAAACTACATGTAAACTACATGTAAACTGAACTACATGTAAACTACATGTAAACTACATGTAAACTAAACTACATGTAAACTACATGTAAACTGAACTACATGTAAACTACATGTAAACTGAACTACATGTAAACTGAACTACATGTAAACTACATGTAAACTGAACTACATGTAAACTGAACTACATGTAAACTGAACTACATGTGAACTACATGTAAACTGAACTACATGTAAACTGAACTACATGTAAACTACATGTAAACTGAACTACATGTAAACTGAACTACATGTAAACTACATGACAATGGAACCACATGTATACTACATGTAAACTACATGTAAACTGAACTACATGTAAACTGAACTACATGTAAACTACATGTAAACTGAACTACATGTAAACTGAACTACATGTAAACTGAACTACATGTAAACTGAACTACATGTAAACTACATGTAAACTGAACTACATGTAAACTGAACTACATGTAAACTACATGTAAACTGAACTACATGTAAACTACATGTAAACTGAACTACATGTAAACTACATGTAAACTGAACTACATGTAAACTACATGTAAACTGAACTACATGTAAACTGAACTACATGTAAACTGAACTACATGTGAACTACATGTAAACTGAACTACATGTAAACTGAACTACATGTAAACTACATGACAACTGAACTACATGTAAAGAACATGACAACGGAACCACATGTAAAGAACATGAAAACGGATCTACATGTAAACTACATGTAAACTAGAAGTTCATGTGTTCATGCTGACGTATGACGTAAAGGTAACGTAAGGGTAATGGCGGACTGAAGGGATTTATGTAGAGCACCTCAAGATAAAACATAATATTCGAAATATCTGCTAAATTAGACTCAAATATTAGCACTACTTAATCTGGTGAGTGATAACCTTCAATCTGGACAATAACACAAAACAAATCCTAAAACTAGAGACATTTATCGACAAATATTACGAAAACAGGCAACAACCAAACATGACGGAGAGTAAGACAGGGGAACCGATTACAAAACGAAAACGTGACTCTTCTACAGACACTGATGATTTAATATTCTCACCACCGGGAATGGTAAAGGTCGAAACCGATCTGTTAAAATCAATAAATGACAAACTGGGTATACTTGAATTAGTTAGTAAGGATATAAAAGAGTTGAAGGCAAGCCTAGAGATGAGTGATGAAAAAGCTGCGACATTGGAGAAGCAAACACACGCGCTAAAAGGGACAGTCAATAAGATTGAAACCGAAATGAATGGAATTAAAAAGGAGAACACCGTTCTGAAAGAAACCTTACTGGACATACAAACTAGATCCATGAGAGAGAATTTGGTACTTACAGGTATCCAAGAAAAAGAAGGAGAAGTTCCTGAATCTATAGTTAGAGAGTTCCTCCTTACAGCGCTTCAGATTCCACGCGAAGTTATGACAAAATCCAACTTGAACGCGTTCACCGCTTCGGACAGAGAGGGCAGAGGTACGAACGCCCAATCGTTGCCAAATTTGCTTCATTTAAAGATAAAATAATGGTTAAAAGCCTGGGTAAAAGACTTGCTGGGACCAAAATTGGCATGAATGATCAGTTTCCGAAGGAAATTGCAGAACGGCGCAAAGTTCTGTATCCAATTTTCAAAGAAAATAGATTAAAAGCGAAACGAGTAGCTCTCGTCGTTGATAAACTATATATTGATAACCAGTTGTTCAGAGACACAAAGACTACTCCATGGTTATTTTAAAAATTACAAAGTTCTCATAGACGAGGGAAATAAACACAATTCAAGCCCGGTTACTGATTGTAACAATACAATAAAAAATATAGCTTTTCTATAAATCTTCACATATAACTAATTGAACACACAAGCACTAATTCAACATAGTGAAGATAAAAACTAAGTAAACAGAAGGCACAGTATGTGTGGATGGTATGGTTTGTGTTTATTTTTTATTTTATTTGTTATGTTTGGAAAGTTGAGTGAGTGAGTAATGAAATGGTTGCATATCCCAGAGCCAATGTATTGCTGTGAGCCGGGTATGAGGGCTTTCAATGTTGTTCAGATGATGGATATACTTTTATAATGAATTATACGTCTTATTTATTTATTGTCCTATCATGGAGAACTACATTTTTTATTTATTTTTTTATAAATTATATCTAATTATTTATTATCCTATTTTAATGGTACGGTCCATGGCACTATACCCTAGACACCCACCTGAATGACCCAGATACTAAGGAGAAGTCCCTAACTGTTTTATGTGCCCGCTGTAAGCGGTCAGTATGCAGCTAAAATGAGGTCAGAGACCAAGAGCAGCACTGCCCCCTCAAGATTCTGAGCCTGCTTGGCAGGGTTGGTCCTGCAAAGCCAAAGCCCCATAAAGGGAGAGCATAATATACAAGGAAATTCTCAAAGCTGCTAATGAGAACCTTGACGACCTTGTACCTAGCCGGTGGGGATTCCGGTGGGGTGCCCCCACCCAGGCAGTGGCAGTGCTGGCAACACTAGCTGCAGTAACCCATGGGGAGGGGGTCACACTCGGACATTCAGAGAGGGGGTATATTATTGTGGCCCTGGCGGCACAAAATCAAAGTCGGACTGCATGGAGATGCGTGGGGACATGGTCATGACGGGTGGCCGTATTGTGGGTGTTTCAGGAATAAGGTGTACATTTGACCTCCATTATCTAGGATATGACAATGGTAAATAAATCTCTCAATTTTTGCTAATTTTTTGTGCGGTCTTGCAGGCCTTCTCATGCAGCTGCAACTGCAAGTGCATTTGTAAATCATGACCCATCTTGAGTTGGGCTCTGGGATGGTGCAATTGTTGAGAAAGTGAGCTTATGGTTGTGTGGGGGTAAGGGCTGAGTGTGTGTGGGTGTATGTGTGTATCCCACAACTGTTGCGAAGGAAGAAGTAAAAGATGTTAGGGACAATAGAGGATGATCCACAGATATATATAATACAAATCGAGGTGAGGGCAATGGAAATGCATATGGTAATTGATCTTCTTCAATTCGGTAAATGGCACTGTATGCTCTTTTCAAAGAATGGATCCCAGTCGGTTCAGGGCTATGGGATACAGGGGGTCGAGGGTGGTCTACCGGGCATTGGGATGACAAGCCATCTCGAGATGAGGCCTTTTAGCGGGTGGAATAGTAGGGACCAATTGGAGGTTTACTTAGTAGAAATGCAAATATCATGGTACAACTATATAGACACTCAATCATTATGTTACTTTTTAATAGTACGTTTACAAAAATATATTCTGATTAAAAGAATGAAAGGTGTGTCTCATTATGGTAAGTGGTGAAATAAGTATAGCCAGTTACAATTGTAATGGCTTAGCAGATAATAAGAAAAGACGATCAGTATTTACCTGGCTAAAAGAGAAGGATTATAATATCTATTGTTTACAGGAAACCCATTCAACAGTTTTAGATGAAGTTTTGTGGAAAAAGAACTGGGGGGGCAAAATATATTTCTCCCATGGGCAAAGAAATTCAAAAGGGGTGATGGTTTTAATTAACAATAATTTTGATCCAAATGTGCAAATTGTCCAAACAGATCCTCAAGGTAGATGGATTATTTTAAATATGTTATTGGACAATAAACAAATATGGCTTGTTAACCTATACGGTCCGAATAATGATGATCCAAGCTTCTTTGAAAATATATATAAGAATTTATCAACTCTACAAGCAACACTAGACTCTATTATTATAGTGGGAGATTTTAATACGGTCTTAAATACCTCTATAGACCGGAAAGGAAATCACACTACAAACTATCACCCTCAGGCACTTAAGGAAATCATGAATGTCATGGATATATTGGAATTAGTGGATATATGGAGACTTAAATACCCTGATTTAGTGAGATATACATGGCGGAGGCTGAATCAAGCTAGTCGTCTTGACTACTTTCTTATACCATTCTCTCTGGCACCAAAAGTTAAAAAAGTGTTGATAGGGGACAGAATGCGGTCGGATCATCACATAATTGGCATATATATTTCTCTTACAGAATTTCCACGTGGGCGAGGATATTGGAAATTTAATCAAAGTCTACTAGATGATAAATTGTTTAGAACTAGGACAGAAGATTTTATAACTGACTTTTTCAGACATAACATAGGTACAGCAGATCCCCTTATTGTATGGGACACTTTTAAGTGTGCCTTTAGAGGCCATGCAATTCAGTACTCATCTATAAAACAAAGGGAATTTAGATCAAAAGAGTCCATATTAACAAAGGAAATTGAAGGACTAACAGTACAGTTAGATAGCAATAAAAACAGTACCATAGAGGCACAGAATAAGTTAGAGGAAAAACAAAAAGAAATGGAGGAACTTATTCAAGAAAGATCCAGTGTAATATATTATAAAAATAAAGCGAACTGGATGGAATATGGGGAAAAATGCACCAAATTCTTTTTCAATCTTCAATATAGAAATGCTACCAAAAAAAATGTATTAAAACTTGTTACAAATGATGGAGTCACGCATGATTCACCAAATGATATTTTGAAAGAGGAAGTAAAGTACTTTAAGAATATGTTTTCGTTTCAGGCTCCTCCATCTCCACTAACTGAAACTAATTGTATGGATTTTTTTCCTATTAATAATGTAAAATTAACATCTGTACAGAAAGACTCATGTGAAGGCCAAATTACAGAGGAGGAACTGCTTGATGCAATTGGGGCCTTTAAGGATGGGAAAACTCCAGGGCTGGATGGCATACCAGTGGAAGTATACAAAACTTTTTTTGATATACTCAAAGGACCATTATTAGCTTGTTTTAACCACTCCTATATAAATGGTAGATTATCAGACACGCAACAAGGTCTGATATCGTTATTACTGAAACAGGACCCAAGTGGTATATATAAAGATCCAGTCCAATTAAAAAATTGGAGACCTCTTACACTTCAGTGTTGTGATGCAAAAATCCTAGCAAAATGCTTGGCGCATAGAATAAAAAAGGGATTGTCAGATATTATTCATCCTAATCAGACAGGTTTTTTACATGGACGATACATTGGAGATAATATAAGGCAAGTACTGGAAACAATAGAACACTATGAAATATCGGGGACACCAGGTCTGGTTTTCATAGCTGATTTTGAAAAGGCTTTTGATAAAGTACGACTGGAGTTTATATATAAATGCCTAGAATATTTCAATTTTGGGGAATCTCTTATAAAATGGGTTAAAATTATGTATAGTAACCCTAGGTGTAAAATAGTAAATAATGGCTACATCTCAGAAAGTTTTAAACTATCTAGAGGAGTAAAACAAGGTTGTCCACTATCGGCATATCTATTTATTATTGCCATCGAAATGTTAGCTGTTAAAATTAGATCAAACATTAATATTAATGGATTAGAAATCCGTGGCTTAAAAACTAAGGTGTCATTGTACGCTGATGATTCATGTTTTCTTTTAAAACCACAACTAGAGTCTCTCCACGGCCTCATAGAGGATCTAGATACCTTTGCTATCCTCTCTGGATTAAAACCAAATTATGATAAATGTACCATATTACGTATTGGATCACTAAAAAATACACATTTTATATTGCCATGTAGTTTACCAATTAAATGGTCTGACGGAGATGTGGACATACTCGGTATAAAAATCCCAAAAGAAAGAAATGATCTCACTCCAATAAATTTTTATAGAAAGTTAGCAAAAATAGATAAGATCTTGCTACCATGGAAAGGAAAATACTTGTCTATTTGTGGAAAAATCACCCTGATTAACTCTTTAGTCATATCACAGTTTACCTATTTGCTTATGGTTTTGCCTACACCTAGTGACCTGCTTTTTAAATTATATGAACAAAAAATATTCCATTTTATTTGGAACGGCAAGCCAGATAAAATTAAAAGGGCCTATTTATATAACGAATATGAATTCGGAGGGCAGAAATTATTAAATATTAAAGCATTAGACCTCTCACTAAAGGCATCAGTCATACAAAAGTTATACTTAAATCCAAACTGGTTCTCTAGTAAATTGGTACGAATGTCTCATCCTATGTTCAAGAAGGGCCTTTTTCCCTTTATTCAAATTACACCTGCTCACTTTCGGTTGTTTGAAAAGGAAATAATCTCCAAAATATCCTTATTTTTTAAACAAGCCTTAGAAAGTTGGTTGCAATTTCAGTTTAATCCACCTGAAAGGACGGAACAAATAGTACAACAAATATTGTGGTTAAATTCAAATATAGTAATTGATAAAAAAACTGTATTTATCGAAGAAATGTTTAAAAAAGGTATAATTTTTGTGAATGATATCATAAATAGGACTGGTGGAGTTATGTCACACATGCAGCTAACACAGACATATGGAAATGTCTGCTCTACCCAAAATTACAACCAATTAATTGCAGCATTACCACAAAAATGGAAGAGGCAAGTAGAAGGGGAAAAAAGTAAGGAACTTGTATGTCGGCCCTGTATTAAAGAACATAAATGGTTAAAGAAAAGTGTGATAAATAAAAACATATACCAATTTCATTTAAGGACCAAAAAACTGACAGCTGTGCCATATAAATTGCAAAATAGTTGGGAAGAGATTTTCGATGTACCCATTCCATGGCACATGGTTTATGAATTGATACGCAAAACAACGCCGGATTCAAAACTTCGAATTTTTCAATTTAAATTACTGTACAAAATTCTTGCAACTAATAGAATGTTATATATATGGGGTATACAATCTTCCCAGCTCTGCAGATTCTGTTGTGAGGAGGCAGAGTCATTAGATCATTTATTTTGGTATTGTCCATATGTAGCTCGTTTTTGGTCACAGGTCCAGGAATGGCTGAAGAATTGCAACATTTGCCTAGAACTAACGCTACAGATAGCAATACTGGGGGATTTGAAAAGCCATAGTCAATCAATCAATAATATAATAATTATTTTAGCAAAAATGTTTATTTTTAATTTACAATCTGTAGAAGCTATGAGAATAGGAAGGTTCAAATCTTTTGTGAAGCATCACAGCACAGTTGAAAAATATATGGCAAATAAAAATCCGAAATGGATGATGTTGGAAGATAGATGGGAAGGGTTGAGTGGAACTGAAGGGTGGGACTAATAACAAGATAAACAATGTAGGGCATACGGGATCTGTGAAATGTGTATAGGTGCGGAGCTTTTGTGAAATGGCACAGTTACAAGTGGAAATAAAATTGGATGGACAACAGAAATAGAGGAAGGACTAAGAACAAACGAGAGAACTATTATAAAGTAGTCTGTGTCTGTAAAATAGGTATAAGATGTATAAATTGAAGGTAAAAGCAGAGGTGTTTGTTAGTTTACTCCAATTGGGGGAGCGGTGGTAGGGTTGCGGGGAATAATAATAAAGGTATATTCTTTAAAAAAGTATGTATGTCTATATAGGTATGTGTATGTATATATGTATATATGTATGCATGCGTGTATGGATATATATATTTACCCAAAAAAATATGGGGGATTGGAAATGATGCAGACAATTACATTGGAAGCAACATTCTTTCCGCAATATTAAGCTGATCCACCCCAAGAAAAATAAAAAAAATAAAAAAAATAAAAAATAAAAAATAAAAAAACTACATGTAAACTGAACTACATGTAAACTACATGTAAACTGAACTACATGTAAACTACATGTAAACTGAACTACATGTAAACTACATGTAAACTGAACTACATGTAAACTACATGTAAACTGAACTACATGTAAACTACATGTAAACTGAACTACATGTAAACTGAACTACATGTAAACTGAACTACATGTAAACTGAACTACATGTAAACTACATGTAAACTGAACTACATGTAAACTACATGACAACTGAACTACATGTAAACTACATGACAACGGAACCACATGTAAAGAACATGTAAACAGAACCACATGTAAATGACATGAAAACGGATCTACATGTAAACTACATTTAAACTGGCAATGTGTAAACTACATGTAAACTGGCAATGTGTAAACTACATGTAAACTGACTACATGTGAACTGACTACATGTGAACTACATGTAAACTGGCTATGTGTAAACTACATGTAAACTGGCTATGTGTAAACTACACGTAAACGGAAGTACATGTAAACTAAGTGTAAAATACATGTAAATTGACTAAATGTAAACTACATGTACACTGACTACATGTAAACTACATGACAACTGAACTACATGTAAACTACATGACAACGGAACCACATGTAAAGAACATGTAAACAGAACCACATGTAAATGACATGAAAACGGATCTACATGTAAACTACATTTAAACTGGCAATGTGTAAACTACATGTAAACTGGCAATGTGTAAACTACATGTAAACTGACTACATGTGAACTGACTACATGTGAACTACATGTAAACTGGCTATGTGTAAACTACATGTGAACTGACTACATGTGAACTACATGTAAACTGGCTATGTGTAAACTACATGTAAACTGGCTATGTGTAAACTACACGTAAACGGAAGTACATGTAAACTAAGTGTAAAATACATGTAAATTGACTAAATGTAAACTACATGTACACTGACTACATGTAAACTTAATGTAAACTACATGTAAATGGAACTACATGTAAACGTAATGTAAACTACATGTAAACGGAACTACATGTAAACGTAATGTAAACTACATGTAAACGGAACTACATGTAAACGGAACTACATGTAAACGTAATGTAAACTACATGTAAACGGAACTACATGTAAACTACATGTGCACCAGTGGAGGCTGCTGAGGGGAGGATGGCTCATAATAATGGCTGGAACAGAGAATATGGATCCATATAAACCATGTGTTTGATGGATTTGATATCATTCCACTTACTTCGTTCCAGACATGACCATGAGCTCGTCCTCTCCAATGAAGGTGCTACCAACCTCCTGTGGTATACACTACATGTCTCCTGAACAACATGTAAACTACATGTGAACTACATGTAAACTAAACTACATGTGATCTACATGTACATGACTATAAGAGCAGAGGCACTGCTAGAAAACAGAAAACATTCTATCTCACCGTCAATCTCCTCCAGTGGGATCTGGCCAAAGATGTGCAGGTAGGGTCGATACAGGACCCTGCGAAACACCCAGTCTAGGCGCGGGTCGTTGGGGTGGAGAAGGGCCTGAGTAGCCACGCCGTACGCTATGAGCCACACACTCAGGAAGAACAGGAAGAAGAACACATCCTTCATCTGCCAGGAAGAACAGAGCACAAACAGTACGTGTAATCCTCATCTGACATACACTACAAATGTACCAGGTAATAAAGTACGGTTAGAACCACAATTCCATTTATACACACCAGGGTTGGGGTTGAATTACATTTCAAATCCAGTCAATTCAGGAAGTACACTGGAATTACAATTACAATGAAAAATAATAATAATCAATGACAATTTTTTAAAATGTTTTATTTGGTTAACTTTCTGAATTGACTGGATTTGACCTCAACCCTGATACACAAATACATCAGAGTTTTGTAAATGTGGTTAGTGGGGCTACGTTGTATTTATGGATCATGCTTTGTGGGTCATACGTGTTTGTCTTTTGAACAGTTCTCTACTTTACCATCCTCTCCACAATGATGATCTTGGGCCCCAGTTGCTTGTGGATGGCGAAGATGTGGATGAGACGCAGTGTGAACACCATGAAGTCCAGCGCCAGAACCGTTCGTCCTGCCTCATACGTGTCTTTCATCATCCTGTCATAATTACATCCTATATTAGACCTACATTAAACTCTGGCCCTCATTCAAATCTAGACCTCGAAGCCAGTTCCACAGATTTTTATTTATTTATTATTTTTTATCCTCCCCCTAATCAGGAACTGATTAAGACCTGGGACACCAGGTGGATGCAATGAATTATCAGGTAGAAGACCAAAGCAGCAGTAGTCCCCGGACCTCGTAGGGTCAGATTTGAATACCCCAGCTGTACGGAGTTAATGTCACTACCAATGTCACTTCATACAGTAAATTTACTGAAAATCAGCAGTTCTCAGTTATCTATCACTAGATATCACACCACAACTATAGCCTACTGTAGCCTATCATATAGCCTACCTACTGTAGCCTATCATATAGCCTACCTACTGTAGCCTATCAAAACTAATTTCCTGTTAGAAATCATCACTTTTTTAAAATCAAATCCTCCTGCTGCAGGGTTATTTTACTCTTGCGATGAAACTGGTCAAATTAAGATCCTACACCTGTATATTTGTATTTTGTATTTATTTAACCAGGAAAAGCCCATTGAGACCCAGAGCCTCTTTCTCAAGGGAGACCTGGCCAAAAAGGCAGCAACAATCAATACATTACATAATTAAAACATACAACAATACAACATGATCCAGCCTAAAAAAAAGAATTTACACTCCTCTGTATGTCTCCCAGCAATATTTTTAAATTAATTCAGTGGCACTAACATATCTAGATGGAAGCATGCATTGTAGATTATTCCATGAGTCTGGTGCACAATAAGAGAAGGCAGTCTTGCAAAATACTGTGAATGTCCTGGGGACTTTAAGTAGAAACCACCTAGCAGACCGGGTATGGTAACTGCTGGTGGTGAAGGAGACCAGACTACAGAGGTAAAGAGGGAGTTTACCCAAAAGGGCTTTGTAGATGAACACATACAAATGTATCTTTCTGCGCATATAAAGTGAAGTCCAACCTACCATTTGGTACAATGTGCAATGGTGGGTGAGTGACTTGGCATTTACAATAGAGCCCAAGGATGCATGATAAACAGAGTCCAGTCTCTGTAAGACAGAGGAGGCTGCATGCATATACAACAAGTCACCATAATCAATTACAGAGAGAAAAGTGGCCTGAACAAGCTTCTTCCTAGACATAAGCGGGAAGCAAGCCTTATTACGAAAAGAAAAACCCAATTTCAATGTAAGCTTCCTCACAAGATTATCCACATGAACTTTAAAGGACAACTTGTCATCCAACCAAATACCTAGGTATTTGTAGGATGACACTTTTCAATGGATAAGCCACCAGATGTGACAATGCTAACGTTCTCTGGCAGAGTTCTAGCTCTGGTAAAGGTCATGAATTTAGTTTTTTTTAATTTTTATATTCATGACCAGTTTGAGACCATAAAGGGAGGCCTGCAGTGACTGAAAGCAGTCTGGAGCTCTTCAACAGCCTGAACCAGAGAAGGAGCACATTAATATATAACTATCATCTGCATATAGATGGAACTTTGTTGGTTGCAAGAGAGGAAATTGGATGCAAGAGAGGAAGGACTCTGCTCACCTGCAGGACACACTGATTACGAAGAGTGAGATGGCCACCATGTCACACTTGTTCCAGTTGTCCTCCACGTACAGCTTGAATTTCTTCAGGATGCTCATGTCTTCGTCTGTGAAGAAACTCTGCATCACCCAGGTCAATAAAGTGTTAGTTCACTCTGTTAGAACATCACCATTAGCAGTATCATTCTATTTGTGTATATTTCGAGGTCATTTGAGTAATTTATGTCAAATTTCCCCAGGCTAAAAATAATTTATCCTCAACAACAGTCCTCGAGTATCCTCAACTCTGCACATATTTTGTCTAGCCGCACGCACACCTGATGCAACTTATCAACAGCTGATAAGAGTACCTGAGGAACAGAGTTGAGAAGCACTGAACTGGAACCATATTCCTTAGTCCACTACTTAGTGTTTTGAACAGGGCCCTTGTCGAAAGTAGTTCAGTATGTAGGGAATAGGGTGCCATTTCAGACACAGATATTCTGCTATGTAACCTTTATGTAACTAGGCAAGTCAGTTAAGAACAAATTATTATTTACAATGACGTCCTACCCCGGCCAAACCCTAACTCAGACGACGCTGGGCCAATTGTGCGCCGCCCTATGGGACTGCCAATCACAGCCGGATGTGATACAGCCTGGATTCAAACTAGGGACTGTAGTGACGCCTCTTGCACTGAGATGCAGTGCCTTAGACCGCTGCGCCACTCGGGAGCTCACTGGGCAAAAACTGGTTGAATCAACGTTGTTGCCAAGTAATTTCAACAACAAATAATGACATGTGAAAAAAAAAATTGCCCTAACTTTTAACCTAAATCCAATGACATGGTGATTTTTTAAATTTTATTTTCACATTGAATTCACGTTAGTTGACAACTCAAACAAATTGAAATCAAAACCCGTGGGAAGTGATGTCAATGATGATGACATGAGTTGGGCTCATGGTCTCCCTAGGTAGCTCTGCCATTGTCACCCTCAGCCCTACAAGGACATTTCCTCTCGGTCTAACAATTAAGACATTGGTTTCTCTCGTGGGAGACCAGAGTTCAGATCCAGCCTGTGACGTCAACATACCTGTCTCAGCTCCTCCAGCACCAGGGTGAAGACCCAGAAGTAGAGCATGATCTCAGGGGCCCCAGGGCCCGCGGGGGGCGGAGGACGAAAGTCCAGCAGGAGCACGTAGGTGAACAGGATGAGGAAAGCAAAGTACATGATGACGTTGCCTAGGAACACAGTGACCGGGGCACTCCAGAAGCGACGCCAGCGACGCAGCAGGAAACGCCACCACACGGCGGCGCTGCTCTGGCCCTCCACGCCACCAGGAGGACCACCCGAGTCTCTGGAACACCATACAACAAATTGAAAATTGGGAATTTTACTTGATTATAGTTTTTTATATACAGTCTTCTTCAACAGTCCACAAAAATTCTAGCCTTATATTACCAGACTGGCTAACTCACAAGGCTGCTAAAAGGCAGGTTGACATGAAGTGTAGTCAACTTTGTTCTAAGTGCATAAATAATCTGATTGGTTTAGGGCAGAACAATTGTTTTTATAGTTTATTCAACTAAACCTTTAATAAAACAAATGCTAACTGACCTACTGGCATATTTTTGACCTAGCTTGCTAGCTAATTCGATTTTATAATTCAACCTTAGTAGGAAGTAGTGCCCTGCTCAGCTAAGCTACATATAGTTTAACATTTTACGTTTCTGCCCCCAGGGAAACATAACTGTCCATTCCAATTGTTAAGTTTATATAGCTTATAAAACTAAATATTTTGATAAAGAAAGTGGGAGCTGATTTACTGGTATATTTGAGACCAAGCTAGCTAGCTCTATTCTATGTCTCAACATTACTAAAAGATAGCTATTTGCTAGCCAAATAGCTGTTTAGCTTAGCATTTTACGTTGCTACTGTCACGTCTGCTCCCGCTCTTCCCGATTTTTTTTACCTTGTCAGCTCAGTTACTGGCCTAACGCTCTAACCACTAGGCTACCATAACTGTCCATCCCCATTTTTAAAAGTTCATATAGCTTATTCAACTTACCATTTCAATAAAGTAAATGTTAGCTGACTTGTATATTTGACACCTAGCTAGCTAGCTCTGTATTAATTCAACATGAGTAGCTAAGAGGTAAATACTTAGCAAGCTAGCTTGCTTTGATTAGTTTAACATGTTGCTGCTAGCTTGCCACATTTTGCTGTTTCCTTCAAGTCATGAGACCAGCTGTATCTTAAAGATGTTGTCACATTTGTCTGACTACTGTAACACAACAATGATTTCAAAACGTAGAACTTGTAACTCAAAGTTTTATTTACAATATTTTCAGTTCCAACCTCCGCCATGTTTTCAAAAGTTGTACATCTGTTAAACCCCGCCCATTGACCTTGTAGAAACCAATCGGATTTGTTCTGCCCTAAACCAATCAGATTCTTTCTGCCCTTAGAACAAAGTTGACTACACTTTATGTCCCTTTATAAACAGCAGGTATAGTAGAATAAATGGTTTTATAACTCACAAAGGGTCATTGTCTGTTAGTAGCAGGGCCTTTTCTGTGTCCAGACTGTCTAGTTCCACATACTGCTCCTCTCCTCCACCACGACTGTCTAGCTCCTCATCACTGCATCATTACACACATAGAGACAACATGACTACACACACGAGGACAGGGCCGATGCATGCACACACACACACACACACACACACAGGGGCGCATACACACACACACGAGCGCATACACACACACATACACACACACGGGCGCATACACACACACACACACACACACACACGGGCGTGTACACACACACACACACACACATAGTGATAGTGGTACACACATGAACATATTGACCCAAGCACTCCAGCACGTAGATGCAGACACTGAAACGAGTACCCACAACTCTGTGCTTCAACAACAGACATATGTTCTTACGGTTCCTACCGTACTGTGGAAATGACTGTGCCAACATTGACAATATGAAGCTAGATTGTTTCTGTGGTGACCTGAACTTGATGAGGTTGGTCCAGATGAGAGGGGGACAGAAGAAAGACAGCACCAGTTTGGAGATGGCTGTGTCTGTAGTCATCGCCCCCCACCAGATCTTAGTGAGGAACCCCTGGGACAAACCATGATCGCAGTTACCAACCTATCTTAGGCCATACTAATTGTATTACATAGGCCATACTAATTGTACTACATAGGCCATACTAATTGTACTACATAGGCCATACTAATTGTACTACATAGGCCATACTAATTGTATTACATAGGCCAAACTAATTGTACTACATAGGCCATACTAATTGTACTACATAGGCCATACTAATTGTATTACATAGGCCAAACTAATTGTACTACATAGGCCATACTAATTGTACTACATAGGCCATACTAATTGTATTACATAGGCCATACTAATTGTATTACATAGGCCAAACTAATTGTACTACATAGGCCATACTAATTGTACTACATAGGCCATACTAATTGTACTACATAGGCCATACTAATTGTATTACATAGGCCATACTAATTGTATTACATGTTTAACATATATATATTTTTAAGTAAGACAAGCACATTTTAGTGTATTGGGGAGGTTAAAAGAGGTAGTTCAGCCATAATCTGAAAGGATGTTGTGAATCATTTACTGTAAAATTGAGGACACTATTTTGCTATAATCCTGCAA
>NW_024060286.1:32500-105000 GCF_016432855.1 Salvelinus namaycush
CCGCGGGATGAGCGGGTTCTTCGTCCCGCACCAGAGCCACCACCGATGTTGGCGGATCCGCGAGCGGAGTGGGTACTTCGCCACGCACCGGAGCCGCCACCAACGCTAGATGCCCACCCGGACCCTCCCCTATAGAGTCAGGTTTTGCGGCCGGAGTCCGCACCTTTGGGGGGGGGGGGGGGGGGGGGGTACTGTCACGGCCCTGACCATAGAGAGCCTTTTTATTCTCTATTTTGGTTAGGTCAGGGTGTGACTAGGGTGGGTAATCTAGGTTGTTTTATTTCTATGTTGGCCTGGTATGGTTCCCAATCAGAGGCAGCTGTTTAGCGTTGTCTCTGATTGGGGATCATATTTAGGCAGCCATTTTCCCACTGTTTTTTGTGGGATCTTGTTTATGTGTAGTTGCCTGTGAGCACTCCATAGCTTCACGTGTCGTTTGCTCTTTATTGTTTTTTTTTGTGCGGTTCACTTCTAATAAAATGTCGAACCGATTTCACGCTGCGCTTTGGTCTGAATGTTTATACGATGATCGTGACACCCATGGTGTTTATACTTGAGTACTATTGTTTGTACAGATGAACATGGTACCTTCAGGCATTTGGAAATTGCTCCCAAGGATGAATCAGACTTGTGGAGGTCTACAGTTTTTTTCCTGAGGTCTTGGCTGATTTCTTTTGATGTTCCCATGATGTCAAGCAAAGAGGCACTGAGTTTGAAGGTAGGCCTTGAAATACATCCACATGTACACCTCCAATTGACTCAAATTATGTCAATTAGCCTATCAGAAGCTTCTAAAGCCATAAAACAGTAGATGTCCTAACCGACTTACCAAAACAATAGTTTGTAAACAAGAAATTTGTGGAGTGGTTGTTAAACGAGTTTTGATGACTCAAACCTAAGTGTATGTAAACTTCCGATTTCAACTGTATGTTTCTCATCCCAATAAAGCCCTTTGATTTGAATTGAAATTGAGAGAGAGAGATTGACCATCCTTTTGTGAGTGTAATGTTCACTAATGTTTCCATTGTTCATTTCCCTTTTGTTTATTGTCTATTCCATTTGCTTTGGCAAAGTAAACATGTTTCCCATGCCAATAAAGCCCTTTGAATTGAATTGAGAGAGACAGAGAGAGAGAATAGAGAGACAGAGAGAGAGAATAGAGTGAGAGAGAGAGAGAGAGAGTGTGTGACTTACCATCCTTTTGTGAGTGTAATGTTCACTAATGTTTCCCATGTTTATTTCCCTATTGTTTATTGTCTATTCCATTTGCTTTGGCAATGTAAACATGTTTCCCATGCCAATAAAGCCCTTTGAATTGAATTGAGAGAGACAGAGAGAGGGGGGGATACAGAGAGAGAATAGACAGGCAGACAGACAGACAGACAGACAGACAGACAGACAGACAGACAGACAGACAGACAGACAGACAGACAGACAGACAGACAGACAGACAGACAGACAGACAGAAGGGGGATACAGAGAGAGAATAGAGAGAGAGAGAGAGAGTACCTGTGTGTGTGTCTGGCTGTAAATGTCTTAATGTGCAGTAAGTGTGTATGTTTGGTACTAAACTCACTCTCACCACCACCCTGCTCAACCCCATACTGATGATATCCATGATCTTTTAAACTGCCTGTATTGACACTGGCCAGCAATAAAACCTACACTAACTACTGGCCTTGTCCTTCATTTGAATAATCCTCCTGGAGATTAGAGAGGTTTCAGAACTCTCTGGGAGGGAGGGGACTGACCATGGCCCAGAAGTAGTTAGCCATCTGCTGGCGGTTCTGGAGAACAGCCCAGAGGAACAGGTCCCTCCAGGGGTGCTCACAGCGCTCCTCCAGCTCAGCCAGGCTCTTCTGGTTGTTAAACAGACGGCCTGCCTTCTTGCCTGTCTTCTCCTGGAGACAACACACACACACACACACACACACACACACACACACACACACACACACACACACACACACACACACACAGACACAGACACAGACACAGACACAGACACACACAGACACAGACACACACACACAGTGAGACACACAGAGAAAGAGAGACACAAACACACACAAACACAGTGAGACACACACACGTAAGGATGAAGAAGAGTGAACTCTGACAGACACATAGAAATGCAGAGAAAAATGTGTCTCTTCTGGACATCTTGACATGGCTTCAATCTGTTCTTCAGAAAAGCCTTGGAATCTGTGAGGTTTTCTTTTCTCCAGCCACGACTCTGTGTTCAGCTGTGATGCATGAGGAACTATCTGTGATCCATGAGGCACTATCTGTGATCCATGAGGAACTATCTGTGATCCATGAGGAACTATCTGTGATCCATGAGGAACTATCTGTGATCCATGAGGCACTATCTGTGATCCATGAGGAACTATCTGTGATCCATGAGGAACTATCTGTGATCCATGAGGAACTATCTGTGATCCATGAGGAACTATCTGTGATCCAAGAGGAACTATCTGTGATCCATGAGGAACTATCTGTGATCCATGAGGAACTATCTGTGATCCATGAGGAACTATCTGTGATCCATGAGGAACTATCTGTGATCCAAGAGGAACTATCTGTGATCCATGAGGAACTATCTGTGATCCATGAGGAACTATCTGTGATCCATGAGGAACTATCTGTGATCCATGAGGAACTATCTGTGATCCTTGAGGAACTATCTGTGATCCATGAGGAACTAGCTGTGATCCATGAGGAACTAGCTGTGATCCATGAGGAACTAGCTGTGATCCATGAGGAACTATCTGTGATCCATGAGGAACTATCTGTGATCCATGAGGAACTATCTGTGATCCATGAGGAACTATCTGTGATCCATGAGGAACTATCTGTGATCCATGAGGAACTATCTGTGATCCATGAGGAACTATCTGTGATCCAAGAGGAACAATCTGTGATCCATGAGGAACTATCTGTGATCCATGAGGAACTATCTGTGATCCATGAGGAACTATCTGTGATCCATGAGGAACTATCTGTGATCCATGAGGAACTATCTGTGATCCATGAGGCACTATCTGTGATCCATGAGGAACTATCTGTGATCCATGAGGCACTATCTGTGATCCATGAGGCACTATCTGTGATCCATGAGGAACTATCTGTGATCCATGAGGAACTATCTGTGATCCATGAGGAACTATCTGTGATTCATTAGGAACTATCTGTGATCCATGAGGAATTATCTGTGATCCATGAGGAACTATCTGTGATTCATGATGTGATAAACTCCCTCCGTGTTACCTCAGGAACAGCCTACCCAGTACCCACCGTGGGCAGCTTCTGATAGAAGCCTTTACACGAGTCGTGCAGGAAGTCTTTCAGCACTTTGGACACCTCGTGCAGGGTGAAGCGGGCCTTCCGGTCCCCGGGCTCGGCCTTGTGGTGGTCGTGAGGGGGTCCAGGGGTCCGTGTTGCCTTCAGTAGGAGCTGTTTCTCCTGGTGCTTCTTCATGAGGAGGAGATGAAGGAGGCTCTTCTCTGACACGGAGCAGTAGAGCTCCTGTAGGCGGCCGTAGGTCAGGAACTCGCCCAGACACACGCCGTTGTCCACAAATAGACGCACAAAGTCGGGCTTGTCATTGACCAGCGCGTCCATCATCACCTCCTCCAGGTCACCTGCCTGCGAGGGTCAGTAGATAGTGCTATATATTACTAACTTTGTAGTAAACTACCAATACAATTCTAATATTCTGTTTTACTAAGCAATATTTATGCTGCATATAGGCTTTTTACATTCTGTTATTATACTAAGGTAAGATACGTTTTTTAATGATCCTCAATGTGGCTGCACATGTATTACATAAACAATAATCAGCACTAGCAGTACAAAGTTCAGGACCAATAGGAGAGAGAGAGAATGAATGAAGGAGGAACATCTCATGCTGTCTTTCATTCTCACCGTCCACTCCACGTCCCCGTTGAAGATGTGGCTCTTAGCGATGTCCACCCGGTTCCAGGCCACCGCCAACTTCAGCTCATCCAGGAAGTCCTGAGCTTCCTGACTCTGGCTCTTACAGGCTGCATGCCACACACAGGGCAAAGGTTAGATGTTAGGGGTCAAAGGTTAGATGTTAGGGGGCAAAGGTTAGATGTTAGGGGTCAAAGGTTATGGATTAACCCCCGTTCAGAAAGAAAGTTCATATCCATCAAAAACAGAATGAGCGTATTTCTTTTCTATGTTGACGGGTGGCTTTCAGTAACTCCTCAAACCTTTTTATATGGACCATAATTTGACATGTATTGATCTTTTGACGGAAATCTTTCATCTGCTTCTGTACAAGCCCTTTTTAGGATTGATGTAAGTGCTGTCAACCGCAGTAGAAGCATTCCATCCAGTACCTTTGACCAAGGCTTTGAGGATGACTGTGTCCAGCTCAGAGCTCTCCTGCTCGGGGTCATGAACTGTCAGGAGGTGGCCGTTGTCCAGTATCTTCTGGATCTAAAGATCAGGAGGAAGTCAGTCAGTCAACCTCTCTCTGCTCTCTCGCTCTGCTCTCTCTCTCGCTCTGCTCTCTCTCTCTCTCTCTGCTCTCTCTCTTTCTGCTCTCTCTGCTCTCTCTCTCTGCTCTCTCTCTCTGCTCTCTCTCTCTCTGCTCCTTACCAGCTTGGTCCAGTTGGTGATGTCAGTGCTGTGGTGCACGCTGGGAAAGGTGTCTAGCAGGAGCTCCTGAACGCTGTCCATGTCCCAGCAGCCCCGGTTCATCAGCGTGACCAGGATGTCGGCCACACCCCCCGACCCCGCCAGTATCAGCCAGGGCATGGCGTTCCCTATACCCCTATACATCCTCTGTACACAGAGACAGAGGAAGACTGCTTACCCAAACAGCACACACAGCAATATAGAAACTATGGTAACTCAGCTACAGTATAAGGCATTATGATGTGCTGCCAATTCACTGTGAGATTTGTCATGTTTCTATTATTACCTCCAAATGATTCTGACTAAATAGACACTTTGAATCAATTCAAAAGTTGCTATGGCAACATAATATATAATAGGCCTTGTCATATGAAATTATATATGTGCATACATGCTTATGACAAGTAATATAGTAACACATTTTATACTGAAAAGTTGAATTAATGGAAAACGAATATTTTCCAAAAATGTGACAAACCTGTAGGATCCGGGGTTCTCCATGCACCAGGAGACACAGCACTGGGATCTCAAAACTACCTGCACCTGTAGCGATGCACAATGTCAACAAGGGCCCTGGTTGTTCCTTAAAACCACTCATTAAAGTCAAAAGCAGCGTTCTTCCTAAAGAAATCAAGTGTGCTGTGTCGAATATGACGCACAGTAAACATTAACAACCTTCAAATAAGTTGGGGGGGGCAGGTAGCCTAGTGGTTGGAGCGTTGGGCCAGTAACCGAAAGGTTGCTGGATCTAATCCCCGAGCTGACAAGGTAAAAATGTCTGCCCCGTTCTGCCCCTGAACAAGGCAGTTAACCCACTGCTCCCTGATAGGCAGTCATTGTAAGTAAGAATTTGCTCTTAACTGACCTGCCTGGTTAAATAAAGGTTAAAAGGTAAGTAAGTAGGTTTAAGTTGAAGTAGGTTCACCTCCGTAACCGGTGCGCTGCAGGGAGATGTGCTTCAGCAGCTTGACTCTCATGTCGCTGGTGGCACCGGGGCGCTGAGGGTCCTCCTCAACCAGGACAAAGTGGGAGTGGTTGCAGTCCAGGGAGTACACCGCCCCATGGGGCAGGTCCTGGGGCTCCACCACGGCAGGCTGGTCTGGCTGCAGGAGGACGTCGGTCAGAGAACAGACTTCAGCAGAGCGCATAACAACAACTCAGCATCTCACACACAGACACACATATAGACGTTTTACTAGGACCTCGTTGTCTAGTCTACCCACATGTTAAATGTAATCCACATCTACTCTGAACTCATAGTATATGATCTTCTGCATGGATGTGTATGGAGACCTTAGCAGCAAGCAGCGCGTCTCTGTGGTGGATCATGTTCCAGGGAGCGATGCCGATGGCCACCACCTTGACCTTAGAGGAGGTGCTGGCCAGAGAGTGGTCCCGGACAGCCTGGCCCAGGTGCTTGGTGATGCCGAAGCGAAGCCCGTTGGTCAGGATCCAGGCACCTGTGAGGTAGAAACGTCATCTCACTTTGTCCAACATGCTCACTTTAGAGCAGGGAACTCAATGTGGCCCATTGGCTGATTTAATGCTGCCCACGGTTATCTTAGTAAAACCAACAGTGAATGTGTGTGTGTGTGTGTGTGTGTGTGTGTGTGTGTGTGTGTGTGTGTGTGTGTGTGTGTGTGTGTGTGTGTGTGTGTGTGTGTGTGTGTGTGTGTGTGTGTGTGTGTGTGTGTGTGTGTGTCCCACCTGTGCTCTGAGCAGCCTTGACCAGTCCTTTCCTCACGGTGTCCCTGAGCCAGGGTTTCATCTGAGCCAGCTCGTCTCCCCCCACCAGAGCCACCACCAGGTGTGGAGGGGCTAGTCCCCACTGCTCTGTCAGCATCTGGTAGATTAACACTGGATCTGTGGAGCTGTGAACCCTCACAAACTGGACAGAGAAGCACAGTGTGGTATTTACTGAGAGATGTACATAGTCAAGGAATAGGTCCTCTTTCATATTTCTTTCATCTCTTTCTTGACCTGAAATAGTTTTGTAAAATGACGGTAAACATGGATAACTTTAGCTGAAATGACTGAGTGAGAATATGCATTAATTATCAATCTGCATTGTTTTGATAATTCAGGCCATGTTAGTGCTGGAATGGAACACAGTCCTGCACATACTGGAATGGAACACAGTCCTGCACATACTGGAATGGAACACAGTCCTGCACATACTGGAATGGAACACAGTCCTGCACATACTGGAATGGAACACAGTCCTGCACATACTGGAATGGAACACAGTCCTGCACATACTGGAATGGAACACAGTCCTGCACATACTGAAATGGAACACAGTCCTGCACATACTGAAATGGAACACAGTCCTGCACATACTGAAATGGAACACAGTCCTGCACATACTGAAATGGAACACAGTTCTGCACATACTGGAATGGAACACAGTTCTGCACATACTGAAATGGAACACAGTTCTGCACATACTGGAATGGAACACAGTTCTGCACATACTGAAATGGAACACAGTCCTGCACATACTGAAATGGAACACAGTCCTGCACATACTGGAATGGAACACAGTCCTGCACATACTGAAATGGAACACAGTCCTGCACATACTGGAATGGAACACAGTCCTGCACATGCTGAAATGTATCTCTCCAGGACCACAGTCTGTGATCACTGAACTGTCTCTTAGATAGGACCAATATGGATGGTGGTACGGAACAATTTCCAACTGTGGTTGTAACAGTGTTACCATCTGGATATAGCACCTTGTGGTTGTAACAGTGTTACCATCTGGATATAGCACCTTGTGGTTGTAACAGTGTTGCCTTGTGGTTATAACAGTGTTGCCTTGTGGTTATAACAGTGTTGCCTTGTGGTTATAGCACCTTGTGGTTGTAACAGTGTTGCCTTGTGGTTATAACAGTGTTGCCTTGTGGTTATAACAGTGTTACCATCTGGTTATAGCACCTTGTGGTTATAACAGTGTTGCCTTGTGGTTATAGCACCTTGTGGTTATAACAGTGTTGCCTTGTTGTTATAGCACCTTGTAGTTGTAACTGTGTTACCTTGTGGTTATAGCACCTTGTAGTTGTAACTGTGTTACCTTGTGGTTGTAACAGTGTTGCCTTGTGGTTGTAAAAGTGTTACCTTTCCCCTTGTCCTACTGGTGCCAGTGAAGTCAATGTCCCCCACTCGTCCTGCTGCCCAGTGGCCCCTCTCCTTGTCCCCTCTGCTAGCACCTCGGCCTCGGCCTTCTGCCACACTCTCCACGGCCTCGTCCAGCTGAGAGTAGCAACGGCAGGCCAACAGCGCACTGCCACAGAACAGACACATTATACATACAGAATATACATTATACACATAGAAACATTGTACATCATATACAGTAGTATTTACAGTCCGGTCATTCACAATCCACTATGACAAACAAACAAACACAAACCACTCCTACCTTTGCTCCCGTGACCACTCCAGTACATCCCCGCATCGTGGGCATCGTCTCTGCAGCGGTATCGCCCCCTATAGACACAGCACCCATAGTGCACAACATGACCTTTACCCCACAGCCAGGTAAATCTAACCCAGAATCATTCACCAGTCACTCTGCTGCTGATGACAGGTGTGAGGCATCTCCAAGAGCTTAGACCTACAGTATCAGTCAAAGGTTTGGACACACCTACTCATTCAAGGGTTTTTCTTTATTATTGTTATTTTCAACACTATGAAATAACACACATGGAATCATGTAGTAACCAAAAAAGTGTTAAACAAATCTAAATGTATTTGAGATTCTTCAAAGTAGCCACCCTTTGCCTTGATGACAGCTTTGAACATGCTTGGAATTCTCTCAACCAGCTTCATGAGGTAGTCACCTGGAATGCATTTAAATTAGCAGGTGTGCCTTGTTAAAAGTTCATTTGTTGAATTTTCTTTCCTTCTTAATGTGTTTGAGTCAATCAGTTGTGTTGTGACAAGGTAGAGGTGGTATACAGAAGATAGCCCTATTTGGTAAAAGACCAAGTCCATATTATGGCAAGAACAGCTCAAATAAGCAAAGAAAAAGGACAGTCCGTCATTACTTTAAGGCATGAAGGTCAGTCAATCCAGAAAATGTCAAGAACTTTGAAAGTTTCTGCAAGTGCAGTCGCAAAAACCATCAAGTGCTATGATGAAACTGGCTGTCGTGAGGACTGCCACAGGAAAGGAAGACCCAGAGTTAACTCTGCTGCAGAGGATATGTTCATTAGAGTTAACAGCACCTCAGATTGCAGCCCAAATAAATGCTTAGCAGAATTTAAGTAACAGACACATCTCAACATCAACTGTTCAGAGGAGACTGCATGAATCAGGCCTTCATGGTCGAATTGCTGCAAAGAAACAACTACTAAAGGACACCAATAAGAAGAAGAGACTTGCTTGGGCCAAGAAACACGAGCAATGGACATTAGACTGCTGGAAATCTGTCCTTTGGTCTGATGAGTCCAAATTTTAGATGTTTGGTTCCAAGTGCCGTGTCTTTGTGAGACGCAGAGTAGGTGAACGGATGATCTCCGCATGTGTGGTTCCCACCGTGAAGCATGGAGGAGAAGGTGTGATGGTGCTTTGCTGGTGACACTGTCAGTGATTTATTTAGAATTCAACACACACTTAACCAGCATTTCTACCACAGCATTCTGCAGCGATATGCCATCCCATCTGGTTTGGTCTTAGTGGGACTATTATTTGTTTTTCAACAGGACAATTACCCAAAACACACCTCCAGGCTGTGTAAGGGCTATTTGACCAAGTAGAGTGATGGAGAGCTGCATCAGATGACCTGGCCTCCACAATCACCCGACCTCAACCCAATTGAGATGGTTTGGGATGAGTTGGACCGCAGAGTGAAGGAAAAGCAGCCAATAAGTGCTCAGCATATGTGGGAACTCCTTCAAGACTGTTGGAAAAGCATTCCAGGTGAAGCTGGTTGAGAGAATGCCAAGAGGGTGCAAAGATGTCATCAAGGCAAAGGGTTGCTACTTTGAAGAATTGAAAATATAAAATATATGTTTATTTGTTTAACACTTTTTTGGTTACTACATGAGTCCATCTGTGTTACATGCAAAGCAGTTAGCATTTTCATTTTTGCTCTGCATGCAAAAAGCTTCCTTCCTGAGATCTGTCGTCATAGTGAACCACAAGCTCTCTGTAGAATGAAAGCTAGACACAGCGGTGTACGACGCCCCGCGCAGCAGGGAGGGCTTCGAAGCTCATGTTGCCTCACACCCTACATTTGTTCAACAATTAAAAAATAAATATACAAACATTGGGTGACAAATCCCAGCAAATGAACAAAGAGCAGAGTCAGATAATGTGCTAGCTAGCTTGTTCATTTGTTTAAAAAACAAATTAGTGAGTGTGCTAATTAGCAAGCTAAACATGACTGTTTTACAACTCATATAAAAACATATTGAGCAAGATATTGAACTATGTAGGCCCATGCATTAGTCAGTCAGTGGAAATATGGATACTACGTTCCCCAAGAAGCAATGTCAAACATGTTTACTTGGAGGAGATATTTTCATATCATGATCTTCCCTGCTTATGTATTCAAGAGACCTGAATAAATCCACTGTCCGCACCCCTTTATCCATACACATTACTACCAACTATATCACACTGTTATCACCCCTTTATCAATACACATTACTACCAACTATATCACACTGCCATCACCCCTTTATCAATACACATTACTACCAACTATATCACACTGTCATCACCCCTTTATCAATACACATTACTACCAACTATATCACACTGTCATCACCCCTTTATCAATACACATTACTACCAACTATATCACACTGCCATCACCCCTTTATCAATACACATTACTACCAACTATATCACACTGTAATCACCCCTTTATCAATACACATTACTACCAACTATATCACACTGTCATCACCCCTTTATCAATACACATTACTACCAACTATATCACACTGTCATCACCCCTTTATCAATACACATTACTACCAACTATATCACACTGTCATCACCTCTTTATCAATACACATTACTACCAACTATAATCAAAGGCAAATGTAACTGCTGCACTATGTACCTTAATAGGACAGCTCTTATAAGGATGTGAATGAGACGGGATGTTATCAGAGGGAGTTAGGTGGACAGGGAGAGAAGGAGAGGTTAACCTCATTGGCTGCATAGTTAAATACCAGGAAAGTTGCTCCATGTAACTGAAAGGAGACGCTGGCTTTTATTTTTCTTCTCAATCGATGGATGCCACTCACCTCAGGGCTGAGGGTTGGCTGTAAAATGAGATTAGACTGCTGCATTTAACCTATATTCTTCCCTAGACTGAGCTGAGGGTTGGCTGTCAGATGAGATTAGACTGCTGAAAAAGAAGAACCATAAAAGATTTGTCTCCTACTGGCAGCGATTAAGAATTTGCATCTGAGTCAACATTGCTTGACAATGCTCATTTGTCTGGGATGTCTGATAAAAGATGATCATCAGAAATGGGAAGAGATTCGAGGCCCATGCCTGCACAGCAAAAACAACAAGCTTCAGCTTATTACTGTATTTGGCCACTCAGTAAAATGTATTGGATCATGGCCAATAGTTTGGACAGGTTATGGGCAAAGATTCACCCCCCCCCCCCCCCCCCCCCCCCCCAACTAATTTAATCCTATACTGTAAACATTTAGGTTTTTCACCCCAAAAATATTTCAAACTGGTATTTCACTGCTTCTCAAACCTGATTCTGGGGTCCAGTCTTCCTCTCGGTCACTGTCCTCACTATCAGAGGTTATGTATGATATTGACCAAGCCCATCATTTTACATCAAATCTTTCATTGAGCATGATATTGCCCTGAAAAGTAGCCAAACTGACAACGTTGCCCTAGGCAACACAACAAAGTAGAGGTATGGCACAACGTTGCCCTAGGCAACACAACAAAGTAGAGGTATGGCGCAACGTTGCCCTAGGCAACACAACAAAGTAGAGGTATGGCACAACGTTGCCCTAGGCAACACAACAAAGTAGAGGTATGGCACAACGTTGCCCTAGGCAACACAACAAAGTAGAGGTATGGCACAACGTTGTCCTAGGCAACACAACAAAGTAGAGGTATGGCACAACGTTGCCCTAGGCAACACAACAAAGTAGAGGTATGGCACAACGTTGCCCTAGGCAGCACAACAAAGTAGAGGTATGGCACAACGTTGCCCTAGGCAACACAACAAAGTAGAGGTATGGCACAACGTTGCCCTAGGCAACACAAAGTAAGCTACCAAACGGTGTTGTGTTGTCTGAGGGCACTGATGTGCAGTAGAGGGTTAAGACATACTGATGGCGTGCAGTTTGTCACAATCACTTTTTTATGTAAAGGTGAGTCTGGTCTCGGCGGGTCTTATTTGAATGTGGGGCAGGAGGGACTGTGTGAGGGGAAAGGACCATTGTCCATGCAAACATTACATTTGCATGCAAAGTCAGGAAGAGTTCAAGTGACAACAAGTGAAGAGGGTGTGTGTGTGTGGGGGGGGGGGGGTATGGGGGGTGGAGAAGGAATACGTGGGTGCCTGTTTGTATACGTGTACGGTATGCTCCTCAGTATAGAGGCATGCAGGCTTGAGTCAGTGTGCCTACTTCCTGTGTCCTGTATTGTGATTTCTGCTCCACTAGATAAGTGGGCCGTTATCACTCAAATAATGAGGTAACGGGCCAATAGTTGGACGAGGTAACTTCAACCAACTCTACAGTCTCAGGAAGTATGATGCACACTACGTCATAACTTGTTTACACACAGGAAATGTTGAATTAAACCTGAATTTGTCCAACAGCTATTTGAGTACCACTGTATTTAAACCCCCCAACAGGAATGAAAGCCACACACTGTAAGATGTGTTTACCATCAGAGTGGGTCCACTGACCTGAACACAGGAACAATATTACAAGTGGCATTTCAAGACCTTTTCAAAAGTAAATATAGCACTTGATTATATTCTATGATTATAAACTACAGAAAATATCCGTAGTGACATTCCACTAGACTAGAGCCACATTACACCATGAATCATATGATTACAACATGTCTACAAATCACAAAGAAGAATGCTGTAATGCATCCAAACTGTAAAAATATACAATTTGCCATCTCTGTAACAGGTTGTGAAATAATATTTCCAAGAACCAAATAAATGTCAGAGGAAGTGATTCTTAAAAGCTGAACATTTTATCACAGACATACATATAGAATAGTGCCTGCACACTCAAATGAAAAATAAATAAATGACCACAAATCAACAGACATGTTGGAGAGTTTGGTCAACCTGTTCAACAGTGCCTCGTAAGATGTGATCCACTTACAGTCGCTAACATAGTTACTTACCAGAGGCGTGTCTTGTCGCTCTGGCATGGCTGTGGTCTAATGTGCAGTCAGCTTCACTCCAGTCACCGATCTCTGTCCGTGGGCAAGTGACACCAGGTGAGCCCTTGGAGACTCCAGGAAGCAGCAGGTAGGTAAGCCACGCCCTGGCCTTCCTCTGACCAATCACAGTCTCCAATGAGCTCCATTATCTTTGCATCATTATCTGCACCACCAGTGCACCTGTACAGGAGTCGCATCAGAACAATGTGATACACATGGCTACACTAGAGGGGATTATTCAGTGGGCTAGAATACAACTACTGATTACTGATATAATACAACAACTGATATGATACAACAACTGATATGATACAACTACTGATATAATACAACTGATATAATACAACTACTGATATAATACAACAACTGATATAATACAACTACTGATATAATACAACAACTGATATAATACAACTGATATAATACAACTACTGATATAATACAACTACTGATATAATACAACTGATATAATACAACTACTGATATAATACAACAACTGATATAATACAACTGATATAATACAACTACTGATATAATACAACCACTGATATAATACAACAACTGATATAATACAACAACTGATATAATACAACTGATATAATACAACTACTGATATAATACAACAACTGATATGATACAACAACTGATATAATACAACTGATATAATACAACTACTGATATAATACAACTGATATAATACAACTACTGATATAATACAACAACTGATATAATACAACTGATATAATACAACTACTGATATAATACAACAACTGATATGATACAACAACTGATATAATACAACTGATATAATACAACTACTGATATAATACAACTACTGATATAATACAACTGATATAATACAACTACTGATATAATACAACTGATATAATACAACAACTGATATAATACAACTACTGATATAATACAACTGATAACTGATATGATACAACAACTGATATGATACAACAACTGATATAATACAACAACTGATATAATACAACTACTGATATAATACAACTACTGATATAATACAACTGATAACTGATATGATACAACAACTGATATAATACAACAACTGATATGATACAACAACTGATATAATACAACTACTGATATAATACAACTACTGATATAATACAACTGATATAATACAACTACTGATATAATACAACAACTGATATAATACAACTACTGATATAATACAACTACTGATATAATACAACTACTGATATAATACAACTGATAACTGATATAATACAACAACTGATATGATACAACAACTGATATAATACAACAACTGATATGATACAACAACTGATATAATTGTCACACTCTGGCCTTTGTTATATTGATTTTCTTTATTAGTTTAGTTAGGTCAGGGTGTGACATGGGATGTTTGTGTGTTTTTGTCTAGTTTAGGGTGTGTGTATTGTTTAGGGGGTTTTGTAGTATGTATGGGGTTGTGTTCAGTGTAGGTGTTTAGGAAAGTCTATGGTTGCCTGATTTGGTTCTCAATCAGAGACAGCTGTTTATTGTTGTCTCTGATTGGGAGCCATATTTAAGGCAGCCATAGGCTTTAGGTGTTTGTGGGTAATTGTCTATGTTGAACGTTTGTAGCTTGTGTATGCACTAACGTTTGTAGCTTCACGGTCGTTTGTTGTTTTGTTTTGTAAAAGTGTTCGTTTCGTGTTTCGTCATCTTTAATAAAAGAAGATGTCCTCATATCCCGCTGCGCCTTGGTCCGCTTATTATGACAATCGTGACAGAATTACCCACCAAACCAGGACCAAGCAGCGTGGTAAAAAGGAGCAGCAGCGATGTCAAGACTCCTGGACGTGGGAGGAAATCCTAGACGGGAGAGGACCCTGGGCACAGCCAGGGGAATATCACCGCCCCAAGGCAGAGATGGAGGCAGCACGGCGACACGGTAGGAAGCCCGAGAAACAGCCCCTAAAAATTATTGGGGGGGGGGGCACTTGGAGCAGTCGGCGAAGTTGAGGGGTGAGTCTGAGATTGTCGAGGAGTTATTGGACAGATTGGAGGAGAGTGAACGAAGGGGAGATTATGAGACATTCGAGGAGTTGTTGACGAAATTGGAGGAGAGTGAAGAGAGAGAGCTGTTGGTTTGGCAGAGTATGCATGGCATTCTCCCTGAGGAGCGTGTTAGCTGTCCGATGCCACCTGTGTCAGTTCCTCGTACTCAGCCTGAAACTTGTGTTAAAGTTCCGGAAGATTTGATGCCGGCTATACACACCAGGTCTCCAGTACACCTTCACAACCCGGTGTGTCCTGTTCCTTCTCCACGCACTAGCCCTGTGGTGCGTGTCTCCAGCCCATTACCACCAGTGCCTACACCACGCACCAGGCTTCCAGTGTGTTTCCAGAGCCCTGTACGCACTGTTCCTGCTCCCCGCACTAGCCTTGAGGTACGTGTCTCCAGCCCATTACCACCAGTGCCTACACCACGCACCAAACCTCCTGTGCGCCTCCAGAGTCCTGTGCGTCCTGTTGCTGCTCCCCGCACTAGCCCTGAGATGCGTGTCCCCAGCCCGGTACCACCAGTGCCGGCACCACGCACTAGGCCTAATGTGCATCTCCAGGGTCCAGTATGCCCTGTTCCTTCTCCCCGCACTAGCCTTCAGGTGCGTGTCCCCAGCCCGGTACCACCAGTTCCGGCACCACGCACCAAGCCTCATGTGCGTCTCCAGAGCCCTGTACGCACTGATCCTTCTCCCCGCACTCGCCCTGAGGTGCGTGCCCTCAGCCCGGTACCACCAGTCCTGGTACCACGCACCAGGCCTATAGTGCGCCTCGAGAACTCAGTGTGCCCTGTTCCTGCTCCCCGCACTAGCCTTGAGGTGCGTGTCTCCAGTCCGGTACCACCAGTTCCGGCACCACGCACCAGGCCTACTGTGCGCCTCAGCAGGTCAGAGTCGGCCGTCTGCCCAACGCCGCCTGCACTGCTCGTCTGCCCAGCGCCGTCTGAGCCGCCTGCCTGCCCAACGCCATCTGAGCCATCCGTCTGCCCAACGCCATCTGAACCATCCGTCTGCCCAGCGCCATCTGAGCCATCCGTCTGCCCAGCGCCATCTGAGCCATCCGTCTGCCCAACGCCATCTGAGCCATCCGTCTGCCCAGCGCCATCTGAGCCATCCGTCTGCCCAGCGCCATCTGAGCCATCCGTCTGCCCAGCGCCATCTGAGCCATCCGTCTGCCCAGCGCCATCTGAGCCATCCGTCTGCCCAGCGCCATCTGAGCCATCCGTCTGCCCAGCGCCATCTGAGCCATCCGTCTGCCCAGCGCCATCTGAGCCATCCGTCTGTCCCGAGCCATTAGAGCCGCCCGTCTGTCCCGAGCCGTCAGAGCCGTTCGTCAGTCAGGAGCCGCTAGAGCCGCCAGTCAGCCAGGATCCGCCAGAGCCGCCCGCCAGCCAGGATCCGCCAGAGCCGCCCGCCAGCCAGGATCCGCCAGAGCCGCCCGCCAGCCAGGATCCGCCAGAGCCGCCCGCCAGCCAGGATCCGCCAGAGCCGCCCGCCAGCCAGGATCCGCCAGAGCCGCCCGCCAGCCAGGATCCGCCAGAGCCAGCCAGCCAGCCAGGATCCGCCAGAGCCAGCCAGCCAGGATCCGCCAGAGCCAGCCAGCCAGGATCCGCCAGAGCCAGCCAGCCAGGATCCGCCAGAGCCAGCCAGCCAGGATCCGCCAGAGCCAGCCAGTCAGGATCCGCCAGAGCCAGCCAGCCAGGATCCGCCAGAGCCAGCCAGCCAGGATCCGCCCCTCAGTCCGGAGCTGCCCCTCCGTCCAGTGGCGCCCTCTGGGATGGTATTCAGTCCGGGACTCGCCGTTCCAGAGGCGCCACCAAAGCGGGTAGTGACTATGGTGGAGGGGGGTCCACGTCCCGCACCCGAGCCGCCGCCATAGGAAGGCCCACCCGGACCCTCCCCTTCTGTGTCAGGTTTTGTGGTCGGAGTCCGCACCTTTGGGGGGGGTACTGTCACACTCTGGCCTTTGTTATATTGATTTTCTTTATTAGTTTAGTTAGGTCAGGGTGTGACATGGGATGTTTGTGTGTGTTTGTCTAGTTTAGGGTGTGTGTATTGTTTAGGGGGTTTTGTAGTATGTATGGGGTTGTGTTCAGTGTAGGTGTTTAGGAAAGTCTATGGTTGCCTGATTTGGTTCTCAATCAGAGACAGCTGTTTATTGTTGTCTCTGATTGGGAGCCATATTTAAGGCAGCCATAGGCTTTAGGTGTTTGTGGGTAATTGTCTATGTTGAACGTTTGTAGCTTGTGTATGCACTAACGTTTGTAGCTTCACGGTCGTTTGTTGTTTTGTTTTGTAAAAGTGTTCGTTTCGTGTTTCGTCATCTTTAATAAAAGAAGATGTCCTCATATCCCGCTGCGCCTTGGTCCGCTTATTATGACGATCGTGACAATAATACAACTGATATAATACAACTGATATAATACAACTACTGATATAATACAACTACTGATATAATACAACTACTGATATGATACAACTACTGATATGATACAACTAATGATATGATACAACTACTGATATGATACAACTACTGATATGATACAACTACTGATATGATACAACTACTGATATGATACAACTACTGATAACTGATTTAATACAATATCTGATAACTGATTTAATACAATATCTGATAACTGATTTAATACAATATCTGATAACTGATTTAATACAATAATTGATATATTACAATAACTGATAACTGATATAATACAATAATTGATATATTACAATAACTGATAACTGATCAAGACAAAGGAGTTGATTGTGGACTACAGTAAAAGGAGGACCGAGCACGCCCCCATTCTCATCAACGGGGCTGTAATGGAGCAGGTTGAGAGCTTCAAGTTCCACATCACCAACAAACTAATGTGGTCCAAGCACACCAAGACAGTTGTGAAGAGGGCATGACAAAACCTATTCCCCCTTAGGAGACTGAAAAGATTTGGCATGGGTCCTCAGATCCTCAAAAAGGTTTTACAGCTGCACAATCGGGAGCATCCTGACTGGTTGCATCACTGCCTGGTATGGCAACTTCTCAGCGTCTGACCGCAAGGAATTACAGGGGGTAGTGCGTACGGCCCAGTACATCACTGGGGCAAAGCTTCCTGTCATCTAAGACCTCTATATCAGGCGGTGTCAAAGGAAGGCCCTAAAAATGGTCAAAGACTCCAGCCACCCAAGTCATAGACTGTTCTCTCTGCTACCTCACGGCAAGCGTACCGGATCGCCAAGTCTAGGTTCAGGAGGCTTCTAAACATCTTCTAACCCCAAGCCATAAGACTCCTGAAAATCTAATCAAATGGCTCCCCAGACTATTTGCATTGTCCCCCCACTTCTATGCTGCTGCTACTCTCTGTTATTATCTATGCATAGTCACTTTAATAACTCCACCTACGTGTACATATTACCTCAATTACCATATGTACCCCAGCACATTGACTCTGTACCGGTACCCCCCTATTGTTATTTACTGCTGCTCTTTCATTATTTGTTATTCTTATCTTCTTAGGCATTTTCTTAACTGCATTGTTGGTTAAGGGCTTGTAAGTAAGCATTTCACTGTAAGGTCTACTACACCTGTTGTATTCGGTGCATGTGACAAATACATTTTGATTTGAACACTGGGTGAGGTTGTGGATGCTATAATACTTGCCACTGGGGGTCAGTATATAACCATTAGGTCACAAATAAACAGCTCAAGGGTGGTCTAATGTGATCTTAGGTTGGTTTTAATGAAACATGGTCGATGGGTCTTCTATCTTTAGCTGAGGCTAAACCCATAAGTATATGATGAACATTTTAACTTGTATACAGGTAGACCAGAGAAGCCACATCCTTTTTGATTGGCAGATGAGTGGCAACCCTGACTAGAAGCACCTGCCGCTCATCAGTTGCTCATCTGTGTTCCCTATAAATGCTGTTTTGAATGAAAAAGATTTGTACCTACACACTGAAGAAGGCTGCAAAGCAGAAACGTCTGTGTATGTGAACACTGATGCAGTGAAAATAATAATAACAATAATAATAATAATAATAAAAATGTTAAAAATTAAGTAAGCTTTAACCGACATATTTTTGAATGAGGACCCATTACCCATTTTTGCTTAAATGAATTTACGGGTTTTCACGCACAAACCAAACTTCTGGGAGAGCCTGAAGGTCCCCTTTTGATAGGCCACGACACCACACAATTTTCAGCTTGAATCGATCCAAGTTTTCAATAGATATTTCTTTCTCCAAATTCTCCTTCAGCATGGATAGACTGAAACGCCTAAAGTAATTAAAAAACAGAGTGTAATAACCAGTATATCGATAAGCATATCCTCATCTATATCAGTTGAACATGCTTCAAATAATAAAGTATAATGATCTGAAACCTATTAGCTGTTTATCTGTTCCACTGAGGATAAGGCACATTTTCGAAGCAAAGTTGTCTTTTGTTAAAAGGTAAAGGCCAACACGGTTTAACCGCCTTTATTAAAGGTTGGAATCAATCCGTATCGCGGAAATATCACAGAAGATCTGCGTTGAAATGGAAAGGCAATTTCCGATTGAGCCGACATAGACAGGGTTAACAGTTAATGCCGTCTCCGCTCATTCCTTTCACATTTCAATCCAGCTCTAACGCGGATCTTCCGCGATTTCGACGATACAGATTGAATCCAGTCCTAAACAGCAGAAATACCTAGGCTACAATCACTCCTGCAGTGCAGAAATACCTAGGCTACAATCCCTCCTGCAGTGCAGAAAGGCTACGTCATTAAACTTCCTGCAAGTATGCAAAAGTGAACCTCATTTGGTGCCATTCCAAATGGCCACCCCATTAGACTACTTTTTTAAATATATTTTTTATTTATTTATTGAAACAATAATAACAATATTACACATCAATACTGGGACATTCCTGTGAATACAATGAAACAATAATAACAATATTACACATCAATACTGGGACATTCCTGTGAATACAATGAAACAATAATAACAATATTACACATCAATACAGGGACATTCCTGTGAATACAATGATCAATAAAATAATAGAACACCATGACATCATTTATATACGACAAGGCAATGAGACATTAACAGACATTCAGAGACATGACTTCTAATAATTGTTCCTACTTTTTAAGTTTCACAAGTCTGAGGGATTTATAAAATTGTAACAGTTCAATGAAAATAAATACAAAATAAGGAATTTTTACATTTGTGAATATAATATTAGGCCAAGAGAAAAATTATGTTAATAAAATAGTTATGATCGGAATTACAAGGATAGGCATAATGCCATTTAACATCATCAAAGGCAAACATCGGTAATTCTGGAGATTTTATACACGACCATTCATGAATTTCAATCCATAGTTCACTAGAATGGCGGCATAAATAAATGCTCTATAGATTCTGAATCAGAGGAACATAAAACACAAGGCATTTTGTCAAAATGGAATCTTTTGTGAAAGAAATCAATAATGGGATAAATGGAAGAACATATTTTAAAATTAGTTTCTTTAACTTTTGGGATAACCGGACAATTAGGGTAAAACATAGTAGCTTTTGACCATAGCATGGGGGTTGGTCACTTCCATAGCAATATATTGAATTATAATCACCAAAAATTACTTAATTAACTGCCAATCGTATCCACTTATTGTTGAATGTTTTATCGAAAAGATTCCAGTCTTATTTGTAAACTTGGTAAACAGAGAACAACCTCATATAACAAAGTGTTTTTAATAAGTCCAAGTAAAGGAAGTGGAATTGCTTTGCAAACCTTCATATATTCTCTCTGAGTAATATTAACCTGAAATTGACCAATGAACTGATCAAACGGCAAAAACTCCCAATTAGACTACAATCACGCATTTAAAAGGTGAAAGGGGACGTGAAAGGGGCGTGTTTTCACGCCAATGGACAACCAATAATCAAGACCGAGCAATATTTAGTCGGCATCCTCTGGCCTTTAAATAGCCTACCTCCGCTCACAAAATGTCAGTGATCGCGTCGGAAGTTAGAGGTAACATCCATTTTCTTCAAGACTGGACATATTGCTGGACGTCATGACAAACGTTCCGACGCCAATTGGTTTGGCGAGCCCGGTGGCAGAGAGAGCAACTCTTCCCAATCGCCATACAAGCGTTTGTCGAAACTTATTTGGACCCGTCGACCATGACGCGCTGAACCGCGAGTTGAAGGCGAAGCTGAGGGAAATCTCTGAGCAAGACCGGCGTCGATGGAATTTCCGCTTCGGGACAGACACACCAAGTCCCGGGATTTATGAATGGGAAGGGATGTCAGCGGAGTCGATGCCTACCTTCTACCAGGAGTCGAAAGTGTGAGCACGCAGGTAAGCCACGCCCTAACTCTACTCTTACCAATCAGTCTTCACTGAACTCAGTATCTTCTCTTAACTTACGATAAACCCACGTTTTAAAGAAATATTTATAGTAAAATGAATAAGCCACGAGGCCACCACAACCTGCTTGTCTACAGGTAGACCAGAAGCCACATCCTTTTTAATTGGCAGATGAGGGGCAACCCTGATTAGAAGCACCTGTGTTCCCTATAAATGCTGGTTTGAATGAAAAATGTGTACCTACACTGAAGGCTGTTAAGCAGAAACGTCTGTGTACGCAGCACTGATGCAGCGACAATACGAAATTAAGTTAACGTTAAGCAACTACTTTTTGAATGTGGTCCATTACATTTTTGCTTTTCTAAAATGACGGGTTTTACGCACCAACCTAACTTCTAGGAGAGCCCGATCATCTTTTGACAGGCAACGACACCCTCCCTGCTTGAATACGTTTTTAATAGATTCCCAATTGTTCTACAGTTTGGATAGGCAGAAACGCCTAAAGTAATTAATAACCAGTATATCATTGGAACAGGCTTCAAATAACGGCATATGTTCTGTTCCACTGCGGATAATGCACATTTTCGAAGCAGTTGTTTTTGTTTAGAAAGGTGTAGGTCTACACGTTATAAAGCCTTTTAAAATATCCACCTGTTTAAGGCTGGATTCAATTTGTTTCGCGAAAATATTGCGGAAGATCGGCCTTCAAATGTAAAGGTAATTTCCGATTGAGCGGACATATGTAGGGTTTACCGTGAACGCACTCTCCTCATTGCCTTTTCAATTTAAATCCATTAAAGCTCGAACTCATCGCAACTCTGAAGATGCCTAGAAACATTTGATTTGGATGTGTGGTATGAAAAATGTTGTGATATATTCTGAAATGGGGGGTGAAATTATCAAGCCGAACAAGCCTCATTGGAATGAGTTAATGGATCTATTGTTAGTTTAAAAATAGGTATACAAGAGAACAGTGTAGGAAGGAATTTAAGAAAAAAACAGCATGTGTTAAGACTGCCTATGTTTAACGGAGATATCAGAGAGTGTAGTTATTACACCTTGAGCTACAGACAAGAAATCGTCACCAGTTTGAGCCAAATAAACAAGTTAGTACAAGCGACAAGAATTACAATGGCGGGGGGGCTGAACTCTGATTTTTACACAGGTACTAAAGAAGGGGTTTGTTCTAAAGTAACGAAAATGTGGCATTTTGGGCAATAATTTTATGAGGACATATGTTCCCTGAGAGCTAAACTGGAAAATACAACGTTAGAACCCTCTTCTACATTTAACCCGTACTGTGGCAGACGTTAAGGTGATTGACGCTGCAAAAAATGGGGAGCGCGTTTGGCATTGAACTGCCTAATGAGGTTTTAATTTAAGGGACTTTAATTGCAAATCCTATATGATTTGCTCCAAGTTGTTTTGAGTGAAGTATACTGCCATCCACTTGGTATAAGTCTATATAGTGAATCACCTTCCCTAATCTTCAAAAAGACGCGTGTGCTACTGAGGCGCAGTTGTATTGAGTACGGGTTATAAATTATATTCATCCATCCACAAGAGGCTAATTACTTTATTTTTTTGAAGGATAGAAAGATTCTGGTGGAAGAACAAAGGCTCTGGATTTACGAGTCAATCTTCTCGGTCTGAACAATCAGAAACCTATTTCTGCATGTTTCGTTTTATCCAGAAAACTTTAGATTCTGTAAATGGGGATCTTTTAGCCTGTATTTTGAAGACTGGGTTGATGGGACATTTTATCAAGCAATCCAGTCTCTCTACAAAGTACCAGTTGCTTGTGTTCGTGTTAATGAATATGTACAGATTGATTTCCACACCCTCGGTGTAAAACAAGGAGACGCCTTATCACTGACTCTTTTCTGTTTTATAAATAATTTGGCAAAATAAATTAAACAGTTAAATATTTGAGTAAGATATGATGATGAAATGCTAAGTGTCTTTTTATTTGCTGGTGTTATTTTGATGGCAAACTGAACAAGAACTGCAGAACATGTTATGTGCAGTCAATTGGTGTATAAAATGGCGACTAATGGATTTTAGAACACCGATACACTTTAGTAGCTGGTTAAGACATTCTTGAGTTTACTAACATTTATAAATATTGGTATTTTTATTGATAAACATGACCTTTCTATACGCAACATCTGCCCTGGCCGACTCAGCAAATAGAGCTCTTGGGAGTAAAAGTAAACACTCAAAGATATTGGTTATGCTTCGTATTCCAAACTGTATCACATGCGTGTCCTGTTCTGAACTATTCAGCAGGAGTGTGGGGTGCGAAGAGGTATCTTAAAAACGAACATGTTCTTAACCGAACAGTATGTTACTTTTTAGGTCCAAGTTTGCACCTATACTTGGAATAACTGGGGACATGGGCTGGGAACCAGGTGAGATGGAAGGCGTTTATGGTGAGACTTTTGAATAGACTGTTTGGATATGCCAACTGCCAGAATGGCTAGCAGTTTCAGTGGGATCTATCCATAGAGGGCGCCTGGGCAACAAATGTCTGACTGAACATCTGCTCGAATCTAATTTAAGGGAGACATATATTATTAAACAACTGATGCAATGGGTGGAGGAGATTAATCATGAACCTGTTTGATTTAAGGGTGAATTCGTGTAAGATATTATGTCTGACCTTTCTAGCAGCAAGATCGCTATGTGCACTGATCAGGGATATTGCCTCTGCGTACTGAAACACTTCGGGGTTGTGGTGAAGAGGGAAGACGATGTAACTATTGTGGCCTTGAAGAAATAGAGGATAAAATTAGTTTAATTCTCCATTGCCCTTTTTTACCACGATATACGCTTGCTTATTCCAGAAACCACACCAGATATGCACTGTGGCTGAGTGATGAGGAATTGAAAGTTTTTTTTTGTCCCTTGTGCATTTCCGTTTGCGGAATATTTAGATAAAGCCTGGAATAAAAGAAAGGGGTACCTAATTAAATTGTAAAAATATGTAGCTTCTGTGTTGTGCCAGACTGGATCTTAGTGACTTTTATATTTCTTCTGTATGTGTTTTACTGCTCCAGGGTTGTAATTATTGTTTGGATAACCTTATTTACTATGTGACGCGCAATGCAGAGAACGCCTGACGAATTAATTTAATTACCATAGTGAATTGTAATGTTTGTCAATTAATCCCATAAGTGATGGGTTGGCGACTTTGACACACAATTTAATTCCAGTTAACGCCGATATTCCGCTATTTCGACGATACAGATTGAATCTAGCCCTAAACAGCAGAAATACGTAGGCTACAATCCATCCTGCAGTGCAGAAAGGTTAATTCTTGCAACTATAGGGGGTGCTGTTCCGCATTAGCATATTTGTGTCTCCAAATTAAACTGCCTCGTGCTAAATTCTTGATCGTACAATATGCATATTATTGTTATTATTGGATAGAAAACACCTTCTAGTTTCTATAGAAGTTGGAATTTTGTCTCTGAGTGGTACAGAACAATTTCTACAGCACTTTTCATGACAGGGTTCAGATTTCAGAAATTTTTACCTCTGATCTGGGGTCTGTTTTTAAGGCGACAGTGAATGCTATGAAGAAACCGACACTGCCTACGTCTTCCTCTGGGTGTCTGTACGTCATCACGTTTTCAATGGAATCGATGGGACATTCACAGCCATTATAAAAGACCAAAATGTATAGAGACCGCCCTTTCTCGTCGTGCGCCTGAAGCGTGAAGGACATCGGACCTGCCTCGTTCCAAATCGTTTTCTAACCAGCAATATTTCTCCGGTCATGTTTTCAGTTGTTATAGTTGTTAAAAACATCATAATGTAGTTAATTTGAACCGTTTTATAGCAATTTATATCCGTTTAGTGCGATTTTGAGGAATTTCTTTGTTGTGCACTCTGAAAGTTTGGACACGTTTTGGGGTGTCGGTCGTTGGTGGTGGACATTTCGAAGGACAGAGGACATCTATCGACCAAAAGACGTTTATAACATAGAAAGGATACATTGCCCAAGAATCTGATGGAAGAACAGCTCAAAGTAAGCAATATTTAATATGATAAATCGTGTTTCTGTCGAAATATTTTAAACGCATATTTCGCCATTTTGTTTGGTATAGCTTCACTTGGCCAACCCTGTATTGAAAAGTAAGGATAATTTTAAAAATGTATATCAGCGGTTGCATTAAGAACTAATTTGTCTTTCGATTGCTGTCAACCCTGTATTTTTTAGTCAAGTATATGATTAGCTTTCAATTAAACTAGATCACTCTGATAGATGACGTCAGACATATTGAGGCTTGATTTCCTAGTATTTTTATTGTGTAACCACGGTTTTGTATGGCTAAATATGCACCTTTTCGAACAAACTGTATATGTATATTGTAAAATGATGTTACAGGAGTGTCATCGGAAGAATTCTGAGAAGGTTAGTGAAAAAATTAATATATTTTGGCGATGATAACGTTATAGCTCCCTTTGCCTGGAATCGATGCTCTGGTAACGTTTGTACATGTGGTATGCTAACTTATCGATTTATTGTGTTTTCGCTGAAAAACGCTTAGAAAATCTGAAATATGGTCTGAAATCACAAGAACTGGGTCTTTCCATTGCTATGCTTTGTCTATTTTTATGAAATGTTTTATGATGAGTAAATTGGTCATACACGTTGCTCTATCTAGTAATTCTAGTCGATTTGTGATGGTGGGTGCAATTGTAAACTGTGATTTCTACCTGAAATATGCACTTTTTTCTAACAACACCTATCCTATACCATGAATATGTTATCAGACTGTCATCTGATGAGTTTTTTTCTTGGTTTGTTGCTATCAATATCTTAGTTTAGCCGAATTGGTGATAGCTAGTGGTGGAGAGAGAAAATGGTGGACAAAGAAAGATGGTGTATTTTGCTAACGTGGTTAGCTAATAGATTTACATATTGTGTCTTCCCTGTAAAACATTTTAAAAAACAGAAATGATGGGTTTATTCACAAGATCTGTATCTTTCATCTGGTGTCTTGGACTTGTGATTTAATGATATTTAGATGCTACTATTTACTTGTGAAGCTATGCTAGCGATGCTAATCAGTGTGGGGGGGGTGGGGGGTGATCCCGGATACGGGGTTGATACTCGTGAAAGGTTTTAAATAATTAAACTCACTGCAAGGATGCAAAAGTTAACCTCGTTTGGCGCAGTAGGCTAGTGGTTAGAGCGTTGGACTAGTAACCGAAAGGTTGCAAGATTGAATCCCGAGCTGACAAGGTAAACCTGTCGTTCTGCCCCTGAACAAGGCAGTTTACCCACTATTCCTACATGTACAAACTATGGCAAGGCAACGATGCGCGGTTAAGAGGCAATCTAATTTTGATTAAGACAATGAGCACTGACTTTGTTCAGCACTTTTGAAATGTACAGTGACATTCAGAACGTGGGCCTTTTTTTTTTTTTTCCTGTACACCAAGTCGGAACCATAGGATAAAGGGGGCATTTAAATAGACAATGAAAGCTCTTAAAATATTTGACAGTTATCTAAAATAGGCTAATATGGGAGGGGAGGGACCAAATTGTTAGGGTGAGTCATTGTTAGTAGCCCGTGTGACTCACCCTAACGGCTTACTACACAACATACTTTCTTAGCTACAGTATACATACCTCCCTGGCATATTACATAATTTATGCAGCATACAATACATTTTTGGACTTTGTGGGCAAATTGTCAAGTGACTTTGTCAGTCTGGCATTCTCCGGATTTATGGCGCTTTCTAGATAACTGAACTTGGGGGTTTGAAACCAGGTTGAATCGTCAGCGCTCTAGACTTGGAACTCAGTTACATTTTGAACGCTCATCCATTTTCCCAGTCTGCACTTTTTTCCCCCCTCAGTTCCCAATTTGTCTTGAACGTGGCAGAATATATTGAACTTTTTCTGGCCCATGGTGTTGCTGTGAATGTTTATTCTTTTATAAGCTTGGAAAAGAGCCTTAACCTGAGTGGCACTGGCGTTCCGCTAGCGGAACTCCTCCCACATTCCACTGAAAAGGCAGAGGCGAAATTCAAAAGATATTTTTTAGAAATATTTAACTTTCACACACTAACAAGTCCAATACAGCAAATGAAAGATACACATCTTGTGAATCCAGTCAACATGTCCGATTTTTAAAATGTTTTACAGGGAAACACCACATATTTGTTAGCTCACCACCAAATACAAAAAAGGACAGACCTTTTTCACAGCACAGGTAGCATGCACAAAGCCAACCTAACTAACCAAGAACCAACTTCATCAGATGACAGTCTTATAACATGTTATACAATAAATCTATGTTTTGTTCGAAAAATGTGCATATTTGAGGTATAAATCAGTTTTACATTGCAGCTACCATCACAGCTACCGTCAAAAATAGAACCGAAGCAGCCAGAGTAATTACAGACACCAACGTCAAATACCTAAATACTCATCATAAAACATTTCTGAAAAATCGATGGTGTACAGCAAATTAAAGACAAACATCTTGTGAATCCAGCCAATATTTCCGATTTAAAAAAAAAAAGTGTTTTACAGCGGAAACACAATATAGCATTATATTAGCTTACTACAACAGCCTACCACACTACCGCATTCATTCATCAAGGCACGTTAGCGATAGCAATAGGCACGTTAGCGATAGGGAATAAACCAGCAAAAGATATTAATTTTCACTAACCTTCATAAACCTTCATCAGATGACAGTCCTATAACATCAGGTTATACATACACTTATGTTTTGTTCGAAAATTTGCATATTTAGAGCTGAAATCAGTGGTTATACATTGTGCTAACGTAGCATCTTTTTTCCCAGAATGTGCTGATATTTTTATGACAACTATTCTGACCAAATAACTATTCATAAACATTACTAGAAAATACATGTTGTATAGGAAATGATAGATACACTAGTTAATGCAATCGCCGTGTTAGAATTCTAAAAATAACTTCATTACGACATCCAGCTTAGTTATAGCGAGAGAGTACCCAAAATCTGGGCGCAAACGACTATTTCACATGTTCGACAGATATATGAAATAGCATCATAAAATGGGTCCTACTTTTCTTTCATCAGAATGTTGTACAAGGGGTCCTTTGTCCAGAACAATCGTTGTTTGGTTTTAGAATGTCCTCTTCTCCAGTCAATTAGCACGGAAAGCTAGCAAAGTAGCGCGAAGCTCTCCTTCCTGAACAAAGGCACACAACGCAACACGCCTAACGTCCCGAATAAATTTCAATAATCTAATAAAACTATATTGAAAACATGATATTTACGATGATATTGTCACATGTATCAAATAAAATCAAAGCCGGAGATATTAGTCGTCTATAACGGCAGCTTTTCAGAAGGCAAAACCAGGTCCCTTCACGCGCTCTCCAGAAAACAGGAAACTGGTGACACGTCATGCCGAGAGGTATTATTCGATCCCAGATCAAGTTATACACTTCATTTCTTCTCTCACTGCCTGTCGACATCTAGTGGAAGACGTATGAAGTGCATGTATACTAATAAATATCAAGGACATTTATAGGCAGGGCCTAGAACAGAGCATCGATTTCAGATTTTCCACTTCCTGTCAGGACGTTTGCTGCAAAATGAGTTCTGTTTTACTCACAGATATAATTCAAACGGTTTTAGAAACTAGAGTTTTCTAGCCAATAGTAATAATAATATGCATATTGTACAAGCAAGAATTGAGTACGAGGCCGTTTAAATCGGGCACAATTTTCCCCCAAAGTGAAAACAGCGCCCTCTGTCCTCATTAAACTTGGACCCCACACCCTCCACCAACTAGCTGGCAAGGGAAGTAAACATCTTTAGGGATTGCTTTGCAACTCTGACTCCTTCCAAACCACTCATTGTTGAAATTGCAATTTCCAACTTGTGTAATGTTTATGGCCGATGACCTTGAGGCTTATTGGATTGGAATTTCTAATGTAACTATGGCAACACCCGAGGGGGCATGAACCCTCTAGCTCTCCCTGTAGTTTCTTTTTTTTTTAAACAAAACAGGTGAGGCTCCGCTGCCCCACCTGCCCTGAATGAGTTGTAGCCACTAACACAAACTCCTTAATGAGCGACTTGTTTTAATGACTTGCCGACTACATAACGTTGATCTTGTATTATTGACTAATATGAATTGACGGCTAACCGTTCTGCACTTCTTCTCTGCAGATTTGTTCCCGAGGAGAAGATCAACGTCTGAGATGACTTGCCCCCAGCACAGTTCTCAATTCCCCTTGAACGCCACGCAAAGGGGGAACCGTTCGCTTAACCACGCCGACAAATGCTACCATCTGCGGCTTTTGCAGTTAATATTTTCCATCTCGGACAGAAAAAAGATGGAGTAAGCCAACCTATGTTTTTGCCAAAGTAACAATGTATTTAAAGAATAATTCAACTTGTGTTAATTTATTACGTGTCTGAGATTGTTTTAAATGGTATCTGTGAAAGACAAACAATTTAGTGTCCATTTTGTTTACTTTCTGCTCACTTTATTGCATTAGTGAGCCCTCAAATGATACTTTAGCCTAATTTGCTACATGGGTCATCTGCTTTTTTTTCAAATATTTTCCATTGGCCAAAAGATTTAACCCACATGTTGGCCTAGGTTTTTTTTGCCAAACTAACAATGTCTTACTGTATTTAAATTATTTTATTTCAAATAACTTATGTTTTAATTCAATTAAGTTCTGCGATTGTTTAAATGGTATCTGGGGAAACTATTAAAACAATGTAGTTTACATTTTGACTTTCTGCTTATTTTATTGAATTAGTGAGCCCTCAAATGGCTAACGAGGTGAACGGGGACACCACCTGCCACGCACACCCCTCACACACTACAGAAACAATAAGAGCAACACTCGTTCCATTTGACAGCACATCAAATTGGAGTGCCTAGGCAAACTGTAGCAGCAGTAGACCTCTAGACTAGCCCTACTATGAATGACTTATGAGATCTGTCTCGTTGGTAGATATACTAACCCCATAAGCTCTAATTTACTGCTCATAGTTACACACAGATGCAGATGCTATTACCGTCACTGTCGATATGCAAATCAACTAATCCATTCTATAGCATGGACGCATATTTCCGATATGAGACCGATGACTGCCCACTGACTGCCTTAACAGCGTATTGAGGAAGATCTGACTTGTGCTTAACACCTAAGACAGCTGTTTAGTAATAAACCAAACAATGTAACACGTAATCAAGACTTAAACAAATGATTGTCATTCATTATCAAATTCTACATTGACTCCAAGTGCTTTCGCTTTTCAATAATATCAGGCTATGAAGATGGCCAACCGTTAATGGCAGGTGCACACTATTTGACTTACACCTGACGTATTTGCTTTATAAAGGTATTAAAAATAAATACGTTTAGAAGTGCAACACATTGTATCTAACCTATGTCTGCCGGTATAGATTAACAGGGCAATTTAAAAGTTGACCTATCAAATAGACTAATGAATACACAAACCGCAATGAAATGTATCAGATTTGGTCTGGTTTAGTAGAAGTATAACCTAATTGTTTTGAGAGTAACGACTAAGCGTGACTATGGAAATGCATTTACTTAAGAGAATAGTGAAAGCGATGCGCATATAAATTACGCAGTGGGAGGATGGGAGATTTGCAAGATCATTTAAGGTTCGCAAGCCTCAAGGATTGGCCATACAGCACCGATAGGCTACCTTGACATACTATTAGTCAAAATGGTGGCACTCCTTATAAATATAGATATGAAGTAAAGAAATCTCTTTATACACTAAGTTTAGATGTTTAATGAAGAAACGAATAAACTAGTCTAGTACACAGTGGTATATTATATGGTTGTCTATAGTCACTTTTTCACAGCAGTTCATTGTTGATTTTGGTTCCATATGTCATGGAGTTGTCAATATTATAGTCTGTACCTGCAGTAGTGTTGAATGAATTCTGCCCTGAGTAGTGCACTTTCCTCCAGAAAACGATGGTCTGTATTGTCGCCCCAAGGCATACAATTTTACCATCAAAATGATTCATTAAATCTGTCCCAAGGGCTTGTCATTGCCCACCCACTGATCGAATTCCCTTCATGATTTCACTTTTTCCCCTCTCCTGTGTCCAGTGCATGATAGTGACAGTTGGTCTGCCTGTAGGGGAGACTAAGTATATAACACACCACATGTGGACCAGCAGGCTTTTATTGGCAATAGTTTGGTCTGCACTGTAACGGTTGTCATTATAATGGAACGAAAAGGATGAAAGACCATCTATGTATTAATACCGTATATACCCATCAGTTTGATCACTGAACTGTCTCTTAGGACCAATATGGGTGGAGGTACAGAACAATTTCCAATTGGGTGTAACAGTGTTACCTTTCCCCTTGTCCTACTGGTGTCAGTGAAGTCCATGTTCCCCACTCGTCCTGTTGCCCAGTGACCCCTCCTTGTCCCCTCGTCCAGCTGAGAGTAGCAACGGCAGGCCAACGGAGCACTGCCACAGCACATAGACACATTATACATTCTAAGTCACATACAGTATTTACAGTCCAGTCATTCACAATCCACCATGACCAGCACAAACCACTCCTACCTTTGCTCCCGTGACCACTCCAGTACATCCCCGCATCGTGGGCATCGTCTCTGCAGCGGCAGCGCCCCCTATAGACACAGCACCCATAGTGCACAACATGACCTTTACCCCACAGCCAGGTAAATCTAACCCAGAATCATTCACCAGTCACTCTGCTGCTGATGACAGGTGTGAGGCATCTCCAAGAGCTTAGACCTATATGTAAAGCATATATAGTTAGCCTTTTCATTTTTGCTTTGCATGCAAAAAGCTTCCTGGGTTCTGTCGTCATAGTGAACCACAATCTCTCTGTAGAATGAAAGCTAGACACAGGTGTAGGACGCCCCATGAGAGGCGCGGGGGGGAGCTCTGAGCTCAAGTTGCCTCACCCTATATTTGTTTAACAATTAAAAAAATAAATATACAAACATTAAGTGACCAATCACAACAAATGAACAAAGAGCAGTCGGATCACATACTAGCTAGCATGTACATGTGTTTAAAAAAACAAATTAGTGAGTGCTAGCTAGAAAGCTAAGCATGAATGTTTAACAACTCATATAAAAACATGCATAAGTTCCCCAAGAAATAATGTCAAACATGTTTCCTTGGAGATATTTTCATATGATCTTCCCTGCTTATGTATTCAAGAGACCTGAATAAACCCACTGTCATCACCCCTTTATCAATACACATTACTACCAACTATATCACACTGTCATCACCCCTTTATCAATACACATTACTACCAACTATATCACACTGTCATCACCCCTTTATCAATACACATTACTACCAACTATATCACACTGTCATCACCCCTTTATCAATACACATTACTACCAACTACATCACACTGTCATCACCCCTTTATCAATACACATTACTACCAACTATATCACACTGTCATCACCCCTTTATCAATACACATTACTACCAACTATATCACACTGTCATCACCCCTTTATCAATACACATTACAACCAACTATAATCAAAGGCAAATGTATCTGCTGCACTATGTACCTTAATAGTACAGCTCTTATAAGGATGTGAATGAAATGAGACGGGATGTTATCAGAGGGAGTTAGATGGACAGGGAGAGGAGGAGAGGTTAACCTCATTGGCTGCATAGTTAAATACCAGGAAAGTTGCTCCATGTAACTGAAAGGAGACGTTGGCTTTTATTTTTCTTCTCAATCGATGGATGCCACTCACCTCAGGGCTGAGGGTTGGCTGTAAAATGAGATTAGACTGCTGCATTTAACCTATATTCTTCCCTAGACTGAGCTGAGGGTTGGCTGTCAGATGAGATTAGACTGCTGGAAAAGAAGAACCATAAAAGATTTGTCTCCTAGTGGCAGCGATTAAGAATTTGCATCTGAGTCAACATTGCTTGACAATGCTCATTTGCCTGGGATGCCTGATAAAAGATGATCATCAGAAATGGGAAGAGATTCGAGGCCCATGCCTGCACAGCAAAAACAACAAGCTTCAGCTTATTACCGTATTTGGCCTCACTGGCCACTCAGTGAAATGTATTGGATCATGGCCAGTCGTTTAGGCAGGTTATGGGAAAAGATCCAACCCCCCCAACTAATTTAATCCTCTACTGCACACATTTAGGTTTTTCACCCCCCAAAAAATATTTCATCCTTTTTTTTTGGTTGAAGATTTTAGGCCCCCAGAATGTTTTTTGTTGCCTCAGGGCAACGCAACGCCATAAGGGGGAATTTATAATATAATATAATTCATTAATAATTCATATATATTTACATTTATTGAGGGGGATAGTAGAACAAATGTGCTCTTTTCATAAAATACAAGTTAGTCATAAACTACTATTTCACTGCTTCTCAAACCTGATTCTGGGGTCCAGTCTTCCTCTGTCACTGTCCTTCAGCGTCGCTGTCCTCAGAGGGTATGTATGATCCTAACTGCTCTATGAAGCTCCGCCCAGTGGATATGTTGGCAAAAATATTGACCAATGCTATCATTTGGGGGGGAGGGGAGAATGGAGAGGGAATACGTGGGTGCCTGTTTGTATACGTGTACGGTATGCTCCTCAGTATAGAGGCATGCAGGCTTGAGTCAGTGTGCCTGCTTCCTGTATTGTGATTTCTGCTCCACTAGATTAGTGGGCCGTTATCACTCAAATAATGAGGTCACGGGCCAATAGTTTGACGAGGTAACTTCAACCAACTCTACAGTCTCAGGAAGTATGATGCACACTACGTCATAACTTGTTTACAAATTAATATTGATTTTCTATGAGCTCACTAGTGTTCTACCACTTTTATAGTGAAACCTATTTGGAATGTAAGGTAGAGTATTGACTTTTCTTTTGTTAAAACTAGGCCCACAGGAAATGTTGAATTAAACCTGAATTTGTCCAACAGCTATTTGAGTATCACTGTATTTAAACCCCCCAACAGGAATGAAAGCCACACACTGTAGGATGTGTTTACCATCAGAGTGGGTGCACTGACCTGAACACAGGAACAATATTACAAGTGGCATTTCAAGACCTTTTCAAAAGTAAATATAGCACTTGATTATATTCTATGATTATAAACTACAGATAATATCCGTAGTGACATTCCACTAGATTAGAGCCACATTACACCATGAATCATATGATTACAACATGTCTACAAATCACAAAGAAGAATGCTGTAATGCATCCAAACTGTAAAAATATACAGTCGTGGCCAAAAGTTGAGTGACACAAATATTAATTTTCAAAGTCTGCTGCCTCAGTTTGTATGATGGCAATTTGCATATACTCCAGAATGTTATGAAGAGTGATCAGATGAATTGCAATTAATTGCAAAGTCCCTCTTTTCCATGCAAATGAACTGAGTCCCAAAAAACCCATTTCCACTGCATTTCAGCCCTGCCACAAAAGGACCAGCTGGCATAATGTCAGACGAGGACAAGGCTAGAGATCACTCTGTCATGCTGATTGAGTTCGAATAACAGACTGGAAGCTTCAAAAGGAGGGTGGTGCTTGGAATCATTGTTCTTCCTCTGTCAATCATGGTTACCTGCAAGGAAACATGTGCCATCATTGCTTTGCACAATAAGGGCTTCACAGGCAAGGGTATTGCTGCCAGTAAGATTGCACCTAAATCAACCATTTATTGGATCATCAAGAACTTCAAGGAGAGCGGTTCAATTGTTGTGAAGAAGGCTTCAAGGCGCCCAAGAAAGTCCAGCAAGCGCCAGGACCACTTCCTAAAGTTGATTCAGCTGCAGGATCAGGGCACCACCAGTACAGAGCTTGCTCAGGTATGGCAGCAGGCAGGTGTGAGTGCATCTGCACACACAGTGAGGCGAAGACTTTTGGAGGATGACCTGGTGTCAAGAAGGGCAGCAAAGAAGCCACTTTTCTCCAGGAAAAACATCAGGGACAGACTGATATTCTGCAAAGGGTACAGGGATTGGACTGGGGTAAAGTCATTTTCTCTGATGAATCCCCTTTCCGATTATTTGGGGCATCTGTAAAAAAGCTTGTCCGGAGAAGACAAGGTGAGCGCTACCATCAGTCCTGTGTCATGCCAACAGTAAAGCATCCTGAGACCATTCATGTGTGTGGTTGCTTCTCAGCCAAGGGAGTGGGCTCACTCACAATTTTGACTAAGAACACAGCCATGAATAAAAAATGGTACCAACTTCTCCCAACCATCCAGGAACAGTGTGGTGACGAAGAATGCATTTTCCAGCATGATGGAGCACCTTGCCATAAGGCAAAAGTGATACCTAAGTGGCTCGGGGAACAAAACATCAATATTTTGGGTCCATGGCCAGGAAACTCCCCAGACCTTAATCCCATTGAGAATTTGTGGTCAATCCTCGAGGTGGGTGGACAAGTAAAACCACACAAATTCTGACAAACTCCAAGCATTGATTATGCAAGAATGGGCTGCCATCAGTCAGGATGTGGCCCAGAAGTTAATAGACAGCATGCCAGGGCGGATTGCAGAGGTCTCGAAAAAGAAGGGTCAACACTGCAAATATTGACTCTGCATCAACTTCATGTAATTGTCAATAAAAGCCTTTGACACTTATGAAATTTTTGTAATTATACTTCAGTATTCCATAGTAACATCTGACAAAAATATCTAAAGACACTGAAGCAGCAAACTTTGTGAAATTAATATTTGTCATTCTTAAAACCTATGGCCCCGACTGTACAATTTGCCATCTCTGTAACAGGTTGTGAAATAATATTTCCAAGAACCAAATAAATGTCAGAGGAAGTGATTCTTAAAAGCTGAACACTTTATCACAGACATACATATAGAATAGTGCCTGCACACTCAAATGAAAAATAAATAAATAAATGACCACAAATCAACAGACATGTTGGAGAGTTTGGTCAACCTGTTCAACAGTGCCTCATAAGATGTGATCCACTTACAGTCGCTAACATAGTTACTTACCAGAGGCGTGTCTTGTCGCTCTGGCATGGCTGTGGTCTAATGTGCAGTCAGCTTCACTCCAGTCACCGATCTCTGCCCTGGGGCAAGTGACACCAGGTGAGCCCTTGGAGACTCCAGGAAGCAGCAGGTAGGTAAGCCACGCCCTGGCCTTCCTCTGACCAATCACAGTCTCCAATGAGCTCCATTATCTTTGCATCATTATCTGCACCACCAGTGCACCTGTACAGGAGTCGCATCAGAACAATGTGATACACATGGCTACACTAGAGGGGATTATTCAGTGGGCTAGAATACAACTACTGATTACTGATAATGCAGCAACTGATAACTGATATAATACAATAACTGATATAATACAGCAACTGATATGGCCCAGATCCCCATCATTTGCTTGAAGAGAAGGCGGAGAAGAAGGGGACAGAGGGCAGGCTACCTTCTGAGAATTTGTAGGCGATCGAATAAACCCCCACTGCCTTCCGTTCTGCTAGCAAACTTGCAATCTTTGGGAAATAAAATCGATGATCTACGAGGAAGATTAAACTATCAACGGGACATTCAAAACTTTACTATCTTATGCTTCACGGAGTCGTGGCTTAATGAACACATTACCAACATACAGCTTATAACCAGCCAGCTGTATCAGCAGGATAGAACAGCGGCATCTGGTAAGACAAGGGGTGGCGGACTATGTATTTTTGTAAATAACAGCTGGTGCACGATATCTAAGGAAGTCTCGAGGTTATGCTTGCCTGAGGTAGAGTACCTCATAAGGTGTAGACCACACTATATACCTAGAGTTTTCATCTATATTTGTCGTAGCTGTCTACATACCACAACAGACCGAGACTGGCACTAAGACCGCACTCAATGAGCTGTATTCCACCATAAGCAAACCGGACACTGCTCACCCGGAGGCGGCGCTCCTAGTGGCCGGGGACTTTAATGCAAGGAAACTTAAATCTGTCTCATCAAATTTCTGTCAGCATGTTAAATGTGCAACCAGAGGGAAAAAAACTCTGGACCACCTTTAGTCCACACATAGCGACGCATATAAAGCTCTCCCTCCATTTGGCAAATCTGACCATAATTCTATCCTGATTCCTGCTTACAAGCAAAAATTAAAGCAGGAAGCATCAGTGACTCGATAAATAACATTAAAAAAGTGGTCAGACGATGCAGATGCTAAGCTACGGGAGTGTTTTGCTAGAGCAGAATCAGCCATTGGCTTCATCAATAAGTGCATCAATGACGTCATTCCCACAGTGACTGTACATACATACCCCAACCAGAAGCCATGGATTACAGGCAACATTCGCACTGAGCTAAAGTCTAGAGCTGCCACTTCCAAGGAGCGGGAGTCTAAGAAATCACGCTATGCCCTCCTAACCATCAAACAGTCAAAGCATCAATATAGGAACTAAGATCGAATCATACTACACCGGCTCTGACGCTTGTCGGATGTGGCAGGGCTTACAGACCATTACAGACTACAAAGAAAGCACATCCGAGAGCTGCCCAGTGACACGAGTCTACCAGACGAGCTAAACTACTTCTATGCTCGCTTCTAGGCAAATAACACTGAAACATGCATGAGAGCACCAGCTGTTCCGGAAGACTGTGATCACGCTCTCCGCAGCCGATGTAAGTAAGAACTTTAAACAGGTCAACATTCACAAGGCTGCAGGGCCAGACGGATTACCAGGACATGTACTGCGAGCATGCGCTGACCAACTGGCAAGTGTCTTCACTGACATTTTCAAAGTCTCCTTGTCCGAGTCTGTAATACCAACATGTTTTAATCACACCACCATAGTCCCTGTGCCCAAGAACACTAAGGCAACATGCCTAAATGACTACCGACCCTTAGCACTCACGTCTGTTTGAGAGCTTCTGGTTCCTTGGTGTCCACATCACCAACAAACTAACATGGTCTCAGCACACCAAGACAGTCGTGAAGAGGGCACAAAAAAACCTATTCCCCCTCAGGAGACTGAAAAGATTTGGCATGGGACCTTAGATCCTCAAAAGGTTCTACACCGGCACCATCGAGAGCATCCTGACTGGTTGCATCACTGCCTGGTACAGCAACTGCTCGGCCTCCGACCACAAGGCACTACAGAGGGTAGTGCGTACGGCCCAGTACATCACAGGGGCCAAGCTTCCTGCCATCCAGGACCTCTATATCAGGCGGTGTCAGAGGAAGGCCCTAAAAATGGTCAAACACTCCTGCCACCCTAGTCATAGACTGTTCTCTCTGCCACTGCACGGCAAGCGGTACCGGAGAGCCAAGTCTAGGTCCAAGAGGCTTCTAAACAGCTTCTACGCCCAAGCCATAAGACTCCTGAACGTCTAATCAAATGGCTACCTAGAACATCTGCATTGCCCCCCCCCTTCCCCTCTTTGACACCGCTACTCCACTCTTATCTATGCATAGTCACTTTAATAACTCTACCTACATGTACATATTACACCAATTACCTCGACTAAACGGTGCCCCCGCACATTGACTCTGTACCGCTACCCCCCTGTATATAGTCTCCACATTGACTCTGTACCGGTACCCCCCCTGTATATAGTCTCCACGTTGACTCTGAACCGGTGCCCCCCTGTATATAGTCTCCACATTGACTCTGTACCAGTACCCCCCCCCTGTATATAGTCTCCAAATCAAATTGTATTTGTCACACACATGGTTAGCAGATGTTAATGCGAGTGTAGCGAAATGCTTGTGCTTCTAGTTCCGACAATACAGTAATAACCAACGAGTAATCTAACCTAACAATGACTTTAACCTAACAAAGACTATAACAGGGGTATACGGTACAGAGTCAATGTGGAGACTATATACAGGGTGGTACCGGTACAGAGTCAATGATATATAACTGATATGATAACTGATATGATACAACTGATAACTGATACAATACAACAACATAATACAATAATACTATACAATACAATAACTGATATGATACAACAACTGATATGATACAACTGATGACGGATATGATACAACTGATAACGGATATGATACAACTGATAACTGATATGATACAACAACTGATAACGGATATGATACAACAACTGATAACGGATATGATACAACTGATAACTGATATGATACAATACCTGATAACTGATATGATACAACTGATATGATACAACAACTGATAACTGATATGATATAACTGATAACGGATATGATACAACTGATATGATACAACTGATAACGGATATGATACAACTGATAACGGATATGATACAACTGATAACGGATATGATACAACTGATAACGGATATGATACAACTGATAACGGATATGATACAACTGATAACTGATATGATACAACAACTGATAATGGATATGATACAACTGATAACGGAAATGATACAACTGATAACTGATATGATACAACTGATATAATACAACAACTGATGTCACTTAAAGCTGAGGAGATTCCCTGGTCCACATGGGAATCCTATCTGTTCTTCACAATGTATTTCTATGTTATTGTAAAATTGCCTGCACCTGAATAAGCCCCTTTGCCTCCCAAATAGGACCGACATTAGGTTAGGTTGTGGATGCTATAATACTTGCCACTGGGGGTCAGTATATAACCATAAAGTTACAAATAAACAGCTCAAGGGTGGTCTAATGTGATCTTAGGTTGGTTTTAATGAGACATGGTCGATGGGTCTTCTATCTTTAGCTGAGGCTAAACCCATAAGTATATAATGAACATTTTATTTATAATGAAAATTAATAAACCACACAAAAGGCAGGCCAGGCCACCACTCAACTTGCTTGTAACTTGTATACAGGTAGACCAGAGAAGCCACATCCTTTTTGATTGGCAGATGAGTGGCAACCCTGATTAGAAGCACCTGCTGCTCATCAGTTGCTCATCTGCGTTCCCTATAAATGCTGTTTTGAATGGAAAAGGTTTCTACCTACACACTGAAGAAGGCTGCAAAGCAAAAACGTCTGTCTTCACCAGGTCTGGACAACTCCAGTCCTCGGGGCCTGATTGGGGTCACACTGTTTCCCCAGTCCCTGCTAACACACCAGACTCCAATAATCAACTCATCTTGATCTTCAGTTAAAAATGTTTAAATCAGGTGTGTTTCTAGGGATGGGCAAAAAAGTGACACCAATCAGGCCGCTGAGGACTAGAATTGCCCAGGCCTGGTCTACGCTATCCATGATGAAGTGAAAATAATAACACATTCATTTATGCGACATCTTTTTGATATTTATGCGATCCATCACACATTTTTGCTTATCGGAATTTACGGATTTTACGCACAAACCAAACTTCTGGGAGAGCCTGAAGGTCCCCTTTTGATAGGCCACGACACCATACAATTTTCAGCTTGAACCCATCCAAGTTTTCAATTCATATTACTTTCTCCAAATTGTCCTTCAGCTTGGATAGGCTGAAACGCTTAAAGTAATTAATAAACAGAGTGTAATAAATACTGGTAATAACCAGTATATTGATAAGCATATCCTCGTCTATATCATTTGAACATGATTCAAATAACCTCCTGTAATGTTCTGAAACCTATTGGTTGTCTACCTGTTCCACTGAGGATATGACACATTTTCGAAGCAAAGTTGTCTTTTGTTTAAAGGTAAAGGCCAACACGGGTTAAAACATTTTAAAATAGCCGCATTTATTAAAGGCTGGAATCAATCCGTATCGCGGAAATATCGCATGAGATCTGCATTGAAATGTAAAGGCAATTTCCGATTGAGCCGATATAGACAGCGTTTACAGTTAATGCCGTCTCCGCTCATTCCTTTTACATTTCAATCCAGCTATGAGACTACTCAGACAAAGCAGGCCAGCACCCATAAGGGGTTCCCGAGTGGCGCAGCGGTCTAAGGCACTGCATCTCAGTCCCTGGTTCGAATCCAGGCTGCATCACATCCGGCCGGCCCATAGGGCTGCGCACAATTGGCCCAGCGTCGTATGGGTTTGGTCGGGGTAGGCCTTCATTGTAAATAAGAATGTGTTCTTAACTGACTTGCCTGGTTAAATAAAAATAACTAAAATAAAAAAATGCAGGGTTTATCGTGACATAAGTCTCTGCTGATTGGCTTTAAATTAAAATCCAGCTATTACGCGGAATTTCCACGATTTCGACGTGGAGGCTACAATCCCTCCTGCAGTGCTGAAAGGTTAAATCATCAAACCCCTCGCAAGGAGGCAAAAAGTCAACCTCAATTGGCGCCATTCCAAATACCCCCCAGCAAGCAGAGTAGGAAGAAAGGGGCGTGAATAAACCAAATACCCCCCAGCAAGCAGAGTAGGAAGAAAGGGGCGTGAATAAACCAAATACCCCCCAGCAAGCAGAGTAGGAAGAAAGGGGCGTGAATAAACCAAATACCCCCCAGCAAGCAGAGTAGGAAGAAAGGGGCGTGACTAAACCAAATACCCCCCAGCAAGCAGAGTAGGAAGAAAGGGGCGTGAATAAACCAAGGGGCAACCAATAAGCAAGACCGGCCATTATATAGGCGGCATCCTCCGGTCTTTAAATAGCCTACCTAAATCCACATAATATCAGTAGTCGCAGTTACATTGTAGTTAGGTGAAACAGCCCAGTGTGAATCCATTTTGTATTTCTTCAAGACTGGACATATTGCTGGACGTCATGACAAACTTTCAGACACCAACTGGTTTGGAGAGCGCGGTGGCAGAGAGAGCGACTCTTCCCCATCGCCATACAAGCGTTTGGCGGAACTTATTTGGACCCATCGACCATGACGAGCTGAGCCGCGAGTTGAAGGCGAAGCTGAAGGAAATATCTGAACGAGACCAGCGTCGATGGAATTTCCACTTCGAGACAGACACACCAATTCCCGGGAGTTACGAATGGGAAGAGATGTCAGCGGACTCAACACCTGCCTTCTACCAGGAGTCGACGAAAGTTGGAGGCATGAGGGTTCAGGTTGTGACATCAAACACAGACTATACCGCAGACGTTGTCACTGATAATGTGCGTGGTTGTTGCCTCAACCAAACCCCTCTATCAGACTGTGAACAGACTGCACTTTGTTCCAACGAAGTTAACCAAGAGAATTGGTCCAATTCCCCCAATACGAGGAAATTTAACTCAACACGATGTATTCGGCGTAAGAGGTCGAGGACAACATCTTATGAACGTGCAGTCAACGTTACTCAAATTACAGGTAGGTCTACTTTTTCTTGGTAACGCTATATAACTCCTTAATAAGCAACTCGTTTTAATGGCTTGCCGACGACATAACGTTGATGTTCTCGTATGATTGACTCTAATATGAATTAAAGACTAACCGTTCTACATTTCTTCCCCGCAGATTTTTTCCCAAAGAGGAGGAGAAGATCAACGTCAGAGATGAAGAGCACCCAGCCCAGTTCTTCCCTCTCAATTCCCCTTGAACTAACGCCACGCAAAACTCAAATAATTCGATAAACAACGTGGACAAATCATACCATTGCCTATGTGGAAAATTAGGCTATCTGCCTTTTTTTGTTATTATTATTGTCTGTCTTTGACAAAAAAAAGATGGAGTAACCATCCAAAATATGTTGGCCTATGTTTATGCCAAAGTAACAATGTCTTGTTTTGTCTATATTTAAAATATTGTTTAATTTATTTAATTTAAGTTTCAACTGTGTTTAATTCAACTAAGGTTTCTGAGATATTGTTTGTCTGTTGAATTGTATCCGTGAAAAATACTATTAAAACGATTTAGTTTACATTTTGCTGACGTTCTGCTCATTTTAATATTGAATTAGTGAGACCTCAAAACGACTATCAGTGTGCTAACGAGATGAACAGGGACACCACCTGCCCACGCACACCCCTCACACACTACAGAAACAATAAGAGCAACACTCGTTCCATCTGACAGCACTTGAAGAGTGCCTCAACAAATTGTAGCAGCAGTAGGCCTATAGACTAGCCCTACACTGAATGAATATGTTATGTCCATGGGCATTGTTCAAGAAGAAAAAAATCACTGCATTGTGCCTTTTGGGTAGATATACCAATCACGAACATTCACTTGCTGTGCGTAATGCCGCATGGACGCATGACGTGCGCACATAGAACACGCAGACACACTATAGCCTAATTACCATCGCAGATGCTATTACACTCACTGTCGATATGCAAATCAACTAATCCATTCTACAGCATGTAAGCATATTTCCGATATGAGACCAATGTGGGGGTTTTCCGACTGACTGCCTTAACAGGGTATTGGGGAAGATCTATCTGATTTGTGCCTTAACACCTAAGACATCTGTTTAGTAATAAACCAAACAATGTAACACGTAATCAAGACTTACACAAATGATTGCCGTTTCTTTTCAAATTCTGTATTAACTCCAAGTGCTTTCGCTTTTCAATAATATCAGGCTATGAAGATGGCCAACCGTTAATGGCAGGTGCACACTATTTGACTTATCTTTTATAAAGCAAATACGTCTGGTGTACATAAAAAATAAGAAAAAAATATTTTAAAAAGTTTAGAAGTGCAATACGCTTTAAAAAAAAATCTTAACCTACGTCTGACGATAGAGATGATTTAATGTGTCAACTTTGAAATTGTTGACCTAACGGTCCCTATAAAATAGACATGAATACATAAACCACAATGAAATGTATCAGATTTGGTCTGGTTCTAGCGGGAGAATAAAGTATAAACGAATAGTTGTTTTATAGTGAGAATAAGGAGTAAGCGTGACTATATGGTAATGTGAAGGCAATAGCAATCGTGCAACAACAGGGTGTAATAGATCCATGAGCGATGCGCGCATATAAATTACGCAGTGGGAGGATGGGAGATTTGCAGTACAATTTAAGGTTCGCACGTCTCAAGGCTTGACCATACAGCAGGGAAAGAACAATACCCTAAAGAATTGAAGTGGCCATCTGGCATCGGGGCTTGCGACATGGAAGAAGGGACATGTGGAGAAAGAGCGTGCCATTTCTTTCACCTGCAAATGCGGATCGGTGGCAAAATGAACGCTCCCAGACCCCCCACGTTCTTACTGACAAAGTTGCATTCTTCTTTTCCAGTCAAATGCGTTGTATTATCCTTACTTCTCGTGCCGAAACCCATTCGAATGGTTATTTTTAGTTCCAAACTCTATTAGCCCTTCGTTCTATCTGTAGCCCGAACCAATTAAGACCTATCTATAGGCTACACAGAAAAAACACTCATTAGTCAAACATGGCACTATCTTTATAAATTATATATTTATCTCTATACAATATTTAATATTTATACACTATCTTTACTTCAGATAAGTCTTTAGACATTAATGAAGAAACAAATAAACTAGTCTAGTACACTGTAGTGGTATATTATATGGTTGTTGACTATAATCACTTTTTCACAGCATTTTCATAGTTCATTTTGGTTCCATATGTCATGGAGTTGTCAATATTATAGTCTGTACCTGCAGTAGTGTTGAATGAATTCTGCCCTGAGTAGTGCACTTTCCTCCAGAAAACGATGGTCTGTATTGTCGCCCCAAGGCATCCAATTTTACCATCAAAATGATTCATTAAATCTGTCCCAAGGGCTTGCCAATGCCCACCCACTGATCGAATTCCCTTCATGATTTCACTTTCTCCCCTCTCCTTTGTCCAGTGCATGATAGTGACAGTTGGTCTGCCTGTAGGGGAGACTAAGTATATAACACACTACATGTGGACCAGCAGGCTTTTATTGGCAATAGTTTGGTCTGCACTGTAACGGTTGTCATTATAATGGAATCAAAAGGATGAAAGACCATCTATGTATTAATACTGCCTCTGCCCATTTTATTAAGCTAGGATGGAATGGTTGTGAGATTTAATCAATAGACCTACTAAGAAGTCAAACATGGATGGAATTCTATCACGACCTCAGCAGAACTTCATTCAGGATCATTTTCAGTCTAGGTTCACTATAGGGCATGTTAATAGCAGAAACATCACATTCCCTCGACATGACTGACTTACTATCTAGACAAGATACTTGATGTTTCTTGACATGTAGTTGATTCAATGCCAGTTAGTTCAGTAGCATAGGGGTTTATTTGTCTCTCTCGCCAGAATATGAGGACCATTCTGAATGTAACATAGACCAACATTGAAAACATAGTAACGATCACCAGCGTGATAAAGGACGTGTTTGTGAAGCAACACATGAGCCGTTATTTCCCTCTTTGTTGGCCAGAATACCAAGCCCGTCTTATCACACTGACTCACTCACACAATGACCAGTAAGACCAGTCAACCGGACCTCTACAAAGCACTAGAACCCAGCAGTGTCCCTATAGCAACACCTCTCTCCTCTCCCCTCACCCACCTCCAAAAGCACCACAATGACTGCCACAAAGACCCCCACACTTACACACCACACTTAGAGAGGGGGTGCTATTGTCATGAGCACCCAGGCAGAAGGCAGGCAGGGCCCAGATGGTCATCTGGTCTTTTATCTGTGTGCCTACTACTACTGAAGGAATGGAAGGATCCCCGGAAGGCAAGCGGGATGAGGTCACCATCTGCTACAGCTGAGGTCATCTGTCCAAAGCTCTGGTATTAGCCACGCCACTGGTCCTTCCATCCACCATCCCCCAAGGCCCAAGACATGAGAGGGGAAGGGGGATCTAGGTGCAATTAACTCTTCCCCCCCTTTGGTCTTCATGGAATGGAGTCTACTCCGGGGGGGGGGGGGGGGGACAAGGTTAATGTTGTGGTTTTAAAGGGACAGGACAATGTTTGTTATAGCCCTTTAAGGCACATTCCACACATACAGCTTCCAATGGGACATTGATATGACCTAACTTAGATGTAATAATCTATAACTAATTATTGATGCAAGATCCATGGTTGAACAGAATTGTTTGACAATCACCCCCCAAAAAAGTTATGGATATTTGCCACATTCATTTATTGGCAATGCAAAATCTTTATAAAACAGGATAGCTACACAATTTGCCTTCACCCCGGCCCCAACACTTCAGTTTGTTTTGACGGTACATACATGGAGAACTTTTGAAAACATATTGTGTTATTATAACTGATTACTTTTAGTATGGACATCATTCCATATTCACCATCAAAACATAGCTACCTTTATACTGAAGTGTTTGCTTTGCATATGAACATATTTCAATCAAATAGAATACTACCGTTACTTTTTGATATTGTAACAATGCTCTTACACAGCTGGAATAATGTTATATATGCACTTGAATCTTATTTCCTTTTGATTGAGGGGAAAGAGTTTGAATATGGCGCTTGCTCACATTTCCAAGAAAAGTTCCCTCTGGAACATTGACAATTGCAGTAAATGAGAATTCAGAAACATAATCATATCCAGGATCTATGAAAAAGATGTCCTGTCTGTGTATCTAGCTGGCTTGTCCTGTAGGCTAAGGCACTGTTCTGTTCTAGGGAAGGGAGCACTGCCGCTCCCTCGCTCTACAACCAAGGTGCATGAATTGAGGAGCAAACTGAATTAGAGAGGAGATATAGCAACTCTTGGGAGGACATTGGAATTAAATAAAAAATAATCTTTGTTTAAAGTAGAAGGCCAAAAGCTGAAACGTGTTGGTTCCACTTTTAACAATAAAAAAAGTATTTTTTATTTAATTCGATTGTCCTCCAAGAGTTGCTAAATCTCCTGTCTATACGGTTTTTTTCTAGGGCAGGGTTTCCCAAACTCGGTCCTGGGGCCCCCACTGAGTGCACATTTAGTTTTTTGCCTTAGCACTACACAGCTGGTTCATTATCATGAAGAACACTGATCTCAGAATAAGACAAAGAGAGAGAGCGCCAATTATTTTGGTGTTTCTCGGCTTCAGGAGCTCTTGTCCTGGCTGAGGCTGGGGTTGAGGGTGGATGGATGGTCGATTCAGGAGCTCTTGTCCTGGCTGAGGCTGTGGTTGAGGGGTGGATGGAGGGTTGATTCAGGAGCTCTTGTCCTGGCTGAGGCTGGGGTTGAGGGTGGATGGAGGGTCGATTCAGGAGCTCTTGTCCTGGCTGAGGCTGGGGTTGAGGGTGGATGGATGGTCGATTCAGGAGCTCTTGTCCTGGCTGAGGTTGGGGTTGAGGGTGGATGGATGGCCGATTCCGGAGGTCTTGTCCTGGTCGAGGTTGGGGTTGAGGGTGGATGGATGGCCGATTCCGGAGGTCTTGTCCTGGCTGAGGCTGGGGTTGAGGGAGGATGGATGGTCGATTCAGGAGCTCTTGTCCTGGCTGAGGCTGGGGTTGAGGGGTGGATGGAGGGTCGATTCAGGAGCTCTTGTCCTGGCTGAGGCTGGGGTTGAGGGTGGATGGAGGGTCGATTCAGGAGCTCTTGTCCTGGCTGAGGCTGGGGTTGAGGGTGGATGGATGGTCGATTCAGGAGCTCTTATCCTGGCTGAGGCTGGGGTTGAGGGGTGGATGGAGGGTCGATTCGGGAGCTCTTGTCCTGGTCGAGGTTGGGGTTGAGGGTGGATGGATGGCCGATTCCGGAGGTCTTGTCCTGGCTGAGGCTGGGGTTGAGGGAGGATGGATGGTCGATTCAGGAGCTCTTGTCCTGGCTGAGGCTGGGGTTGAGGGGTGGATGGAGGGTCGATTCAGGAGCTCTTGTCCTGGCTGAGGCTGGGGTTGAGGGGTGGATGGAGGGTCGATTCAGGAGCTCTTGTCCTGGCTGAGGCTGGGGTTGAGGGGTGGATGGATGGTCGATTCAGGAGCTCTTGTCCTGGCTGAGGCTGGGGTTGAGGGGTGGATGGATGGTTGATTCAGGAGCTCTTGTCCTGGCTGAGGCTGGGGTTGAGGGGTGGATGGAGGGTCGCGGTGGAGAGCTGCTCGTAGCTGGGTAGGCTATCTTGGCTGGGGACACCTGCCCCACCCTGTGACCTCCTCCTACCTTGCCCCTGTGCTCCCCCCATGTCCCCCTGCCCCTGGCTTGTCCCAGACAACAGCTGGGTAAGGGACTCTGCGATGTGGTTGAGTGTCTGGTCCATGCGTTGTATCTGTAAGTAGATGGACAAACAGAAAAGTCAATGCTGTACAGATCAATTTAATATAATTAATAGATACTCTTTCTATTTTATCGTCTGTTTTTGCAGAAAATGGAAATGTGTATTCTAATGTTCTGTATTCTATTGGGAAATTAATGGCTTTTCTATAGTCAAACTGACTTGGCACAAACCGATTTTGGTCAAACCAATTTGGGACAAAATGGCTGCTGTGTGTCACTGAGTTGGGTGCTTAACATTGGCTGTGGGTAAGGTGGCACAAAAATGGAGGGCTTTGAAATCTGGTTAAAGGCACAATAGAAATGACACCTGTAGATGAGTAGCCGTACTCTGTTCAGAGAGCAGAGGCTGTAACATGGCGTAACGTCCTACCTTGTCCTCCATCCTGTTGAGTCTGGAGCCGATGGTGTTGGTGCCTTTGTCTTTGGCTTTGTCTTTTGCCCCAGGAGCATCATGGTCCAAGTCATAGAACAGCGAAACAAGACGACGTAACAAGAAACAAGAAGAGACGTAAGATTCTGTAATTTACAGTAGAGATCTAGTACACTGTGTCCAGCCCCTCTAAGATGCTGTAAATTACAGTAGAGATATAGTACACTGTGTCCAGCCCCTCTAAGATGCTGTAAATTACAGTAGAGATATAGTACACTGTGTCCAGCCCCTCTAAGATGCTGTAAATTACAGTAGATATATAGTACACTGTGTCCAGCCCCTCTAAGATGCTGTAAATTACAGTAGAGATATAGTACACTGTGTCCAGCCCCTCTGAGATGCTGTAAATTACAGTAGAGATATAGTACACTGTGTCCAGCCCCTCTAAGATGCTGTAAATTACAGTAGAGATATAGTACACTGTGTCCAGCCCCTCTGAGATGCTGTAAATTACAGTAGAGATATAGTACACTGTGTCCAACCCCTCCAAGATGCTGTAAATTACAGTAGATATATAGTACACTGTGTCCAGCCCCTCTAAGATGCTGTAAATTACAGTAGAGATATAGTACACTGTGTCCAGCCCCTCTAAGATGCTGTAAATTACAGTAGAGATATAGTACACTGTGTCCAGCCCCTCTAAGATGCTGTAAATTACAGTAGATATATAGTACACTGTGTCCAGCCCCTCTAAGATGCTGTAAATTACAGTAGAGAACTGTTTACCTGAGCTAGTCTGGAACAGAGTCAGCTTCCCTAGAGACTGGTCCAGTCTAGAGGAGAATTAAACACATTGAATGCAGTGCATTGGGTTATATACAGATGCAGTCACGGCACAGCATGCCGCACTCACCTGGGTCAAAATCTGAGAGAGAAAGTCAGACACAAAATGTCATTTCTGTGGTGATAAGGAGGATATTTATTATTTCAATTTAATGCAGTAAAAAAAAACATTGGTGGATTTTGACCCAGACGAGTGTGACAAAAAAAAAAGGACTGCATCCCCACTGGGCAAAAACTGGTTGAAACAACGTTGTTCCCACATCATTTAAACCCTCAAAAACCTATGCGATGACGTTGTATCAACGTAGAAAACGAATTGGTTTTGCAAAACGTCACCAACACGAGGGCATTCATCTTTTTTTCAACCCAACTTCTAACCTAAATCTAATGACATGGGGATTGTTTTTGTTGATTTGATGTTGTACTCACGTTAGTTGACAACTCAACTAAATGTACATCAAAACTAGATGTTGAACTGACGTCTATGCCCAGTGGGTCTGTAGTGTGCAAGTCATATGCACTTTTATCAGTGACTTAATTGCAATGGATGAGCTAACCCGCATAAAGACCTTGATATCAATTTCAAATGAACGGGACTTAGGAGACAGTGTGAGATGCAGCCCACCTCCTCTGCAGCTCCTTGATGCGCACCATGAGATTCAGGTGTCCTTGGGAATACTGCTCGATCACGTCTCGCACGTCATAGGGCTTACGTGCTTGCTGCAGAACACACACACAGTGTTAATCACCCTCAGCAGTAAAAACTCGAAAGAACTGAACAGATCAAAAAGCTGCCATCTTGTAAAATAAGTCTTTCTAACACAGTTTGTGAAAAGAAGTTTGAGTTGCAGACTAGAGAATATATGAAAAGATCTCTCTCTGATGTAAGCACAGACAGTCATACCACACGCACACACAATTATTGAAAGCAGTCAAGACAATACACAGACACCCCCCAAAAATGACATATTGCAGTTTTAAAGCTGAGAACTATCACTTAAAACACTCATAGTTTTAACCCACTTTAATCTGAGAACTTTGACTTAAAACACTCATGGTGTTAACCCATTTTAATCTGGGAGCTATGACTTAAAACACTCATGGTGTTAACCTACTAAGTTGAGAACTATGACTTAAAACACTCATGGTGTTAACCCACTTTAATCTGAGAGCTGTGACTTAAAACACTCATGGTGTTAACCTACTAAGTTGAGAGCTGTGACTTAAAACACTAATGGTGTTAACCCACTTTAATCTGAGAGTTATGACTTAAAACACTCATGGTGTTAACCTACTAAGTTGAGCTGTGACTTAAAACACTCATGGTGTTAACCCACTAAATTGAGAACTGACTTAAAACACTCATGGTGTTAACCCACTTTAATCTGAGAGCTGTGACTTAACACTCATGGTGTTAACCCACTAAATTGAGAGCTGTGACTTAAAACACTCATGGTGTTAACCTACTAAGTTGAGAGCTGTGACTTAAAACACTAATGGTGTTAACCCACTTTAATCTGAGAGTTATGACTTAAAACACTCATGGTGTTAACCTACTAAGTTGAGCTGTGACTTAAAACACTCATGGTGTTAACCCACTAAGTTGAGAACTGACTTAAAACACTCATGGTGTTAACCCACTTTAATCTGAGAGCTGTGACTTAACACTCATGGTGTTAACCCACTAAATTGAGAACTGTGACTTAAAACACTCATGGTGTTAACCTACTAAGTTGAGAGCTGTGACTTAAAACACTCATGGTGTTAACCTACTAAGTTGAGAGCGGTGACTTAAAACACTCATGGTGTTAACCCACTAAATTGAGAACTATGACTTAAAACACTCATGGTGTTAACCCACTGAGTGTTTTTTTCCTGTCATAAACCGACATGATGTACAGCAGTTGTGTAAAGTTCTTAAGTAAAAATACTTTAAGGTATTACTTAAGTCATTTTTTGGGGTATCTGTATTTTACTATTTATATTTTTGACAACTTTTACTTCACTACATTCCTAAAGAAAATATAGTACTTTTTACTCCATACATTTTCCTTGACACCCAAAAGTACTCATTATATTTTGAATGCTTTGCAGGACAGGAAAAGTCCAATTCACGCACTTATCAAGAGAACATCCCTGGGCATCCCTACTGCCTCTGATCTGGCGGGCACACTAAACACAAATGCTTCGTTTGTAAATTATGTCTGAACGTTGGCGTGTACCCCGGGCTATCCATAAATTAAAAAAACAAGAAATGGTGTCATCTGGTTTGCTTAATATAAGACATTTGGATTGATTTATACTTTTACTTTTGATGCTTTAGTATGTTTTAGCAATTATATTTACTTTTGATACTTAAGTATATTTTAAACCAAATATGTTTAGACTTTTACACAAGAAGAATTTTACTGGGTGACTTACTTCGCTCATTTTCTATTAAGGCATCTTTACTTTTACTCAAGTATGACAGGTACTTTTTCCACCACTGATGTACAGTATCTATCCTTCATGAGCCACTAGGTGTGTTTGACTGTAGAGTCAGTTTCTCTGTGCGTGCCGTGCAGTGTGCTAACAGGGTAGAGCAGTGCAGCATTGGGCCTGTAGCCAGTAGAGTAGCTACCTCAGCTGAACTCAGGCCTCAACTGACGTGGACTCAGACGTTACGCTACTTCAACACAGCCTCACAGTAGATGGTGTTCCAAAGATATATACGTGTCACCAGATCAAACGCACCTACTTCACACCAAACATAAAGACATTCTACACACACACATTGGAACATCACCAGTCTCTTCAACTAAAACCCTGGAAAACACACTACAGAGTATTCTAGAACCCTAAAGACAGTGTTTGAGTGATCAGGCTAAGCCCATACACACAACCATAATAACACTACAATCCAAAACTAAGTCCAACCCCCCCCCCCCCCCCCCCCCTCCCACCCCCCACACACACTACTTAGAACCCAGACACACACAGACTCAGAGGCAAACACACAACTTGAGTGATGTCCGCTGTCCTGCTTTTCAGCCTGAGGGAAGAGTCTCTTCATTGATTGACTATGTTAGTTTTAGGCTGAGCTCCACAACACCCGCTCAGACAGCAGTGTGAAGTTGCCTGTTTGTCCTGGAGTCCCGGTGTGACTTGATCAAGGCAGCCTGTGCGGAAGGCAAACAGTCACACCGAAGTGAGGACAGGCAGACCCGTTAAGAGGACGTGAGGACAGGCAGTCCCGTTAAGAGGAGGGTAAACAGTCATCAGCGTGACATCATTGTCCCAAACACTACCTAGCGCTAGTCTGCGGCTAACAGCCTGCTGATAAAACAGGATATGCTGTGTGTTGACTGCCGAGGGCAACCAGAAAGAACCAGGATGGGGGGGAAGAAGGTGGGACGTGTGAATGTATGGAGTGGATTGTAATGTTGTTAGGGTAGAGAGGGAAGGAGGAAAGAGCTGAAATAGCAATAGCCTTCAGACCTGGGTGCAAATACATGTGTATTTGAGTATTTATTTAAATACTTTTTTCTGTGTTTTTTAGTATTTTCAAATAAACAGCCCAAAACAAGTACTTTTATTTGAGGATTTGAATGGTTATTTGTAAAAAACGAATTGTCGACCAAAATGTATGTGAAAGTACTTTTACATTTTTCAAATGCATGGGTTAAATGCTTTCGAGTCAGTATATTTGAGTATTTGTTTTATACTTTCCAAGTGTATTTACAAATACATTTCAATATTCAACTACTTGTTTTTTTTCTCCAAATATCTGAATACTTGTTTTGAAATGTATTAAAAAGTAATTAAAATACCTGAAATAGTATTTGAACCCAGGTGTGGTAGCCTATACCAGAATGTAGGTAGTGGTATCTGTCAATACAGTGGATCGTTCTGCTGGTCAAAAACACTCGTACAAACAACGTACCCACCTGGAATCTCTTCTTGGCCACAAAGTAGCGCATCCGTAGGATCACGTGGATAGCTGCTCTGTGAGTCCCCTGCAGCCTGCGTGAGGGAGATGGCGATGAGGGATTTTTATAGCAAAGTATTCGCAAAGTATTCACACCCCTTTACTTTTTCCACATTTTGTTGTGTTATAGCCTGAATTTAATATGTATTAAATGTACAAAAAATGGTGTCACTGGCCTACACACAATACCCCATAATGTCAAAGTGGAATTGTGTTTTTCTATTTTTGTTTACAAATTCATTAAAAATGACAAGCTGAAATGTCTTGAGTCAATAAGTATTCAACCCCTTTGTTATGGCAAGCCTACATTAGTTCAGGAGAAAAACAGTTTCTTAACAAGTCACATAATAAGTTGCATGGATACACTCTGTGTGCAATAATAATATATTTTTGAGTGACTACCTCATCCCTATACACCACACAAACAATTATCTGTAAGGTCCCTCAGTCGAGCAGTGAATTTCAAACACAGATTCAACCACAAGGACCAGGGAGATTTTCCAATGCCTCACAAAGAAGGGCACCTATTGATAGATGGGTAAAATAAAAAGCAGACATTGAATATCCCTTTGAGCATGGTGGAGTTATTAATTACACTTTGGATGGTGTATCAATACACCCAGTCACTACAGAGATACAGGTGTCCTTTCTAACTCAGTTGTCGGAGAGGAAGGAAACCGCTCAGAGATTTCACCATGAGACCCATTGTGACTTTAAAACCGCTACAGAGTTGAATGGTTGTGCTAGGAGAAAACTGAGGATGGATCAACAACATTTGTAGTTACTCAACAATACTGATCTAAATGACAGTGTGAAAAAAAGAAAGCCTGTACAGAATAGATCTATTACAAAACATTCATCTGTATGCAACAATGCACTAAAGTAATACTTCAAAACAATGTGGAAAAGCAATTCACTTTTCGTTCTAAATACAAAGTGTTATGTTTGGGGAAAATACAATAGAACACATTACTGAGTACCCCTCTCCATATTTTCCAGCATAGTGTTGGCTGCATCATGTTATGGGTATGCTTGTAATTGTTAAGAACTGAGGAGTTTTTCAGGATAAAAAATAAACTGAATGGAGCTAAACACACAAAATCCTAGAGGAAAACCAGGTTCAGTCTGCTTTCCACCAGACACTGGGAAATTAATTAACCTTTCAGCAGGACAATAATCTAAAACACAAGGCCAAATATACACTGGAGTTGCTTACTAACTATCCAGGAATATTCTCAAGTCAAAACTAGTCAAGTAAACCATACAGTCACAAGGAAATTCATTTGTACAGTACCCTACAACGGTGGTTCTTAACTGGTTTTGTCTCGGGACCCAAATTGAACCAGGTCGTCTCAGTCGCGCCCCAATATTCGCATCGCGAAAAATAATCATCAAAATACAATCTGGAAAAATATATTTGTATTTTTAAATACTATATTGATCGTAAATGTAGCAATTATATGACAAGGGAACAACATTCCCACCTCTTACATTGTCAATAATACCATTTTGTCCATATGAAGAAGGTTAATAAACTCACTGGCTTGAGACCACAAAATCAACAAACATTAGTACTGATAATAGCTCTATATTGGAAATACTGTGATTGAAGAAAACATTTTCAGAAATTAAATTACTCATAAAAATATGTGTTATCGTGTCAACATACTTTCTCCTTGTTTTAAGTTATTTGAGTTCAGACCGGAGTATTTCTTCATACATTATTGTTATATTTTTACGACCCACTCAAAACCTCCCTCGACCCAAATGTTGGTTGCGACCCACCAGTTGAGAATCGCTGTCCTAGAGCATGAGGGTAATTCTGTAGCTGAAGAGTGTCAGGGTGTGTCAGCATAAATGCTGCCTAAATTGACCCCGGCCTCATTTCTCCTGAATAAACAGATTGAGCCAGATTGAGATGGGGCATTTCCCTACAGACTACACTTCCAGCAGAGAGTTTAGGGCTGATTATCCTATGAGGCTTCATTCACAGCAATCACTGCCCACTGGACACAGACAAGTTTAACGTTTAGTTTTGATTTACATTTGGTTGAAATGTAAACTAACGTGAAATAAATGTAAAATTAACAAAAAAAATAATCATGTCATTGGATTTAGGTAAACATTTTGGTGAAAAAGGCTAAATTCCCTTATGTTGACTTTTTGCAAAACCAATCAGTTTTCCACATTGATTGAACGTCATCACATAAACATTTTTCGGTTGAAATTATGTGGAAACAACATTGATTCAACCACTTTTTGCCCAGTGGGTGTCAACTAAGTGGTTTTGCAACATACAGTAAATAAATATCAAATCAAATCAAGTTTATTTTATATAGCCCTTCGTACATCAGCTAATATCTCGAAGTGCTGTACAGAAACCCAGCCTAAAACCCCAAACAGCAAGCAATGCAGGTGTAGAAGCACTTCATCAATATATTGATGAATATGTATGTGGCTCAGAAACATTTATGTTTTATACTCAATTTCTCTGTCATTTGCCTCTGATAAAGTGGCTCAAAAAACAAGGGTGGTTCCAAAACTTTAGTGGATCTGTCTTTGAGTGTCGTTGTAAACACTAAGTCCAGAGTAGTGCTTTAACTAAGTGGTGGATGGTCCTGGTGCTTAGCATCCATTAGAGGGAACCTGTAGTCTGTCTGGTCGCATCACCCCGTTAGAACATGTAGTCTGTCTGGTCTCATCACCCTGATAGAACCTGTAGTCTGTCAGGTCTCATCACCCTGATAGAACCTGTAGTCTGTCAGGTCGCATCACCCTGATAGAACCTGTAGTCTGTCTGGTCGCATCACCCCGACAGAACCTGTAGTCTGTCTGGCCTCATCACCCCGATAGAACCTGTAGTCTGTCTGGTCGCATCACCCCGACAGAACCTGTAGTCTGTCTGGCCTCATCACCCTGATAGAACATGTAGTCTGTCTGGTCTCATCACCTTGATAGAACCTGTAGTCGGTCTGGCTTCATCACCCCGATAGAACCTGTAGTCTGTCAGGTCTCATCACCCAGATAGAACCTGTAGTCTGTCTGGCCGCATCACCCGATAGAACCTGTAGTCTGGCAGGTGTCATCACCCCGATAGAACCTGTAGTCTGTCTGGCCGCATCACCCGATAGAACCTGTAGTCTGTCAGGTCTCATCACCCAGATAGAACCTGTAGTCTGTCTGGCCGCATCACCCGATAGAACCTGTAGTCTGGCAGGTGTCATCACCCCGATAGAACCTGTAGTCTGTCTGGCCTCATCACCCCGATAGAACCTGTAGTCTGTCTGGCCTCATCACCCTGATAGAACATGTAGTCTGTCTGGTCGCATCACCCCGATAGAACTTGTAGTCTGTCTGGCCTCATCACCCTGATAGAACATGTAGTCTGTCAGGCCTCATCACCCCGATAGAACCTGTATTCTGTCAGGTCTCATCACCCCGATAGAACCTGTAGTCTGTCTGGTCGCATCACCCCGATAGAACCTGTAGTCTGTCTGGCCTCATTACCCTGATAGAACATGTAGTCTGTCTGGTCGCATCACCCCGATAGAACCTGTAGTCTGTCTGGCCGCATCGCCCTGATAGAACCCGTAGTCTGTCTGGCAGGTGTCATCACCCCGATAGAACCTGTAGTCTGTCTGGCCTCATCACCCCGATAGAACCTGTAGTCTGTCTGGCCGCATCACCCGATAGAACCTGTAGTCTGTCAGGTCTCATCACCCAGATATAACCTGTAGTCTGTCAGGTCTCATCACCCAGATAGAACCTGTAGTCTGTCAGGCCTCATCACCCTGATAGAACCTGTAGTCTGTCTGGCCTCATCACCCAGATAGAACCTGTAGTCTGTCTGGCCTCATCACCCAGATAGAACCTGTAGTCTGTCTGGCCGCATCACCCGATAGAACCTGTAGTCTGTCTGGCAGGTGTCATCACCCCGATAGAACCTGTAGTCTGTCAGGTCTCATCACCCTGATAGAACCTGTAGTCTGTCAGGTCTCATCACCCAGATAGATCCTGTAGTATGTCTGGTCTCATCACCCTGATAGAACCTGTAGTCTGTCAGGTCTCATCACCCTGATAGAACCTGTAGTCTGTCAGGTCTCATCACCCAGATAGAACCTGAAGTCTGTCAGGTCTCATCACCCGGATAGAACCTGTAGTCTGTCAGGTCTCATCACCCGGATAGAACCTGTAGTCTGTCAGGCCTCATCACCCAGATAGAACCTGTAGTCTGTCAGGTCTCATCACCCAGATAGAACCTGTAGTCTGTCAGGTCTCATCACCCTGATAGAACCTGTAGTCTGTCAGGTGTCATCACTCCGATATAACCTGTAGTCGGTCTGGCCTCATCACCCTGATAGAACCTGAAGTCTGCCAGATCTCATCACCCTGATAGAACCTGTAGTATGTCAGGTCTCATCACCCTGATAGAACCTGTAGTCTGTCAGATCTCATCACCCTGATAGAACCTGTAGTCTGTCAGATCTCATCACCCTGATAGAACCTGTAGTATGTCTGGTCTCATCACCCTGATATAACCTGTAGTCTGTCAGATCTCATCACCCTGATAGAACCTGTAGTCTGTCAGATCTCATCACCCTGATAGAACCTGTAGTATGTCTGGTCTCATCACCCTGATAGAACCTGTAGTCTGTCAGGCCTCATCACCCTGATAGAACAGTGAGGGAGCCAGCAGTACACCAATCTGATCTGGGGAAGAGTGAGAAGGGGAACTGGGGACATCCACCATAGAGGACGAGGAATCGAAAGGAGGGGGGGGGGGGGGGTTGACTGGGTAGGCAACTAAAAGTCTATTTCATTATGTTACTAGGTAGGCAACTAATAGTCTATTTCATTATGTTACTAGGTAGGCAACTAATAGTCTATTTCATTATGTTACTGGGTAGGCAACTAAAAGTCTATTTCATTATGTTACTGGGTAGGCAACTAAAAGTCTATTTCATTATGTTACTGGGTAGGCAACTAAAAGTCTATTTCATTATGTTACTGGGTAGGCAACTAAAAGTCTATTTCATTCTGTTACTGGGTAGGAAACTAATAGTCTATTTCATTCTGTTACTGGGTAGGCAACTAATAGTCTATTTCATTATGTTACTGGGTAGGCAACTAAAAGTATATTTCATTATGTTACTAGGTAGGCAACTAATAGTCTATTTCATTATGTTACTGGGTAGGCAACTAATAGTCTATTTCATTATGTTACTAGGTAGGCAACTAAAAGTCTATTTTATTATGTTACTGGGTAGGAAACTAATAGTCTATTTCATTATGTTTCTGGGTAGGCAACGAATAGTCTATTTCATTATGTTACTGGGTAGGCAACTAATAGTCTATTTCATTTGTTACTGGGTAGGCAACTAATAGTCTATTTCATTATGTTACTGGGTAGGCAACTAATAGTCTATTTCATTATGTTACTGGGTAGGAAACTAATAGTCTATTTCATTATGTTTCTGGGTAGGCAACTAATAGTCTATTTCATTATGTTACTGGGTAGGCAACTAAAAGTCTATTTCATTATGTTACTGGGTAGGCAACTAAAAGTATATTTCATTATGTTACTGGGTAGGCAACTAAAAGTCTATTTCATTATGTTACTGGGTAGGCAACTAATAGTCTATTTCATTATGTTACTGGGTAGGCAACTAAAAGTCTATTTCATTATGTTACTGGGTAGGCAACTAATAGTCTATTTCATTATGTTACTGGGTAGGCAACTAAAAGTCTATTTCATTATGTTACTGGGTAGGCAACTAAAAGTCTATTTCATTATGTTACTGGGTAGGCAACTAAAAGTCTATTTCATTATGTTACTGGGTAGGCAACTAAAAGTCTATTTCATTATGTTACTGGGTAGGCAACTAATAGTCTATTTCATTATGTTACTGGGTAGGCAACTAAAAGTCTATTTCATTATGTTACTGGGTAGGCAACTAATAGTTTATTTCATTATGTTACTGGGTAGGCAACTAAAAGTCTATTTCATTATGTTACTGGGTAGGCAACTAACAGTCTGTTTCATTATGTTACTGGGTAGGCAACTAATAGTCTATTTCATTATGTTACTGGGTAGGCAACTAATAGTTTATTTCATTATGTTACTGGGTAGGCAACTAAAAGTCTATTTCATTATGTTACTGGGTAGGCAACTAATAGTTTATTTCATTATGTTACTGGGTAGGCAACTAATAGTCTATTTCATTCTGTTACTGGGTAGGCAACTAATAGTCTATTTCATTCTGTTACTGGGTAGGCAACTAATAGTCTATTTCATTATGTTACTGGGTAGGCAACTAATAGTCTATTTCATTATGTTACTGGGTAGGCAACTAAAAGTCTATTTCATTATGTTACTGGGTAGGCAACTAATAGTCTATTTCATTATGTTACTGGGTAGGCAACTAATAGTCTATTTCATTATGTTACTGGGTAGGCAACTAATAGTCTATTTCATTCTGTTACTGGGTAGGCAACTAATAGTCTATTTCATTCTGTTACTGGGTAGGCAACTAATAGTCTATTTCATTATGTTACTGGGTAGGCAACTAATAGTCTATTTCATTATGTTACTGGGTAGGCAACTAAAAGTATATTTCATTATGTTACTGGGTAGGCAACTAATAGTCTATTTCATTATGTTACTGGGTAGGCAACTAATAGTCTATTTCATTATGTTACTGGGTAGGCAACTAAAAGTCTATTTCGTTATGTTACTGGGTAGGCAACTAATAGTCTATTTCATTATGTTAGTGGGTAGGCAACTAAAAGTCTATTTCATTATGTTACTGGGTAGGCAACTAAAAGTCTATTTCATTCTGTTACTGGGTAGGCAACTAATAGTCTATTTCATTATGTTACTGGGTAGGCAACTAAAAGTATATTTCATTATGTTACTGGGTAGGAAACTAAAAGTCTATTTCATTATGTTTCTGGGTAGGCAACTAATAGTCTATTTCATTATGTTACTGCGTAGGCAACTAAAAGTATATTTCATTCTGTCGTCCCTGCACTCTTGCAGTAATCTTACCACCCCTACACAACCATACACACCAAGCCTAAACCTAGAAGACCATGCACTAACTTTATCCCCTGGCCCAGACAAACACCCATGGATGTAATCCCGCCCTCTCTCTCCATCTCTCCCCCTCTTTCACCAAAGTGACACTGGGGTGATAAGAGGAGAAATGACCTTGGTAGTGTGGGTCTGGACTGTGTCTGGACTGTGTCTGTCTGTCTTTCTGTTTGTTTGTTTGTTTGTTGGGGACAACAACAAGGCAGGCATATCAAAGGAGCTGAAAGTGACAGGAAAAGGTCATGTCATTACTGGTGTCAACACCCTGGTCTAAACAGCCACTCCCTCTCTCTCTGATCTCAGAGCAGCTGACACTGTGACCATCACAATGCTAGATGAGGACCTCTGGCAAGCACCGTTGACTCCTCCTACTTTCTTTAGGCCAAAAACAACCAAGATGAGTTAACCTCTTTGACACGTTATGAATGTCTATAGGTGCTACTCTATCTTCATACTAGTAGCTGTCAATGACAGAGGGGAGTCTAAAACCAAACTACAAACAGCAGCACTATCACAAAATGGCCGCCCCTCCCCTGCTATCATTGTGCTAAAGATTGTGGAGTCATCTTGGCTGTTATCTACCAGGGAGCTGAACAGTAGCTGCCTGCCATTCATGACCTCTCCAGTGCCCTCCCCTGATGGGAAAGAAAAGAGCTACCTCCTCGACTGCCCACCACTGCAATCAGGATAAGATAAACAGGAACAAATTGGATCCTTATCTTGTTGGTCAAAATACACCACATGTTAACTCATCAAAACAATTGCAAGAAACATTAAAGGCCAGTAGGAAGATCCAGGAACGTTTTACAAATCTCAAATAACTGCTGTGTCATCTGAGCAAAATCTGCCCATAATAAGCCTGCATCTATCCATCTATAGCCAGTAGCTAGTAGACACCCATTGTTGGAGTCACAGGCCCCAATCAACCAATGCTATACCTTACTGTACCTGACAGTAGCCTATCATGGTAAAACCATTAGCCTATAACACACAGAGATCACTAGAGGACCTGATGTCATGGATCCTCATAGTTACACAGTGTGCTGATAATGGCAGCCATTTTAGTGAAGGATAAATCAGTCTAATATGCCTAGAAAGTGATTATTATTCTTTTTTTTACAATTTTGTACATTTAACCTTTATTTAACTAGGCAAGTCAGTTAAAAACAAATTATTATTTACAATGACGGCCTACCCCGGCCAAACCTGGACGACACTGGGCCAATTGTGCGCCGCCATATGGGACTCCCAATCACGGCCAGATGTGATACAGCCTGGATCCGAACCAGGGACTGGTTAAGATCGCTGCGCCACTCGGGAACACAGTAGACACAGTAGACCCTGCTTAATTAAGGAGCATTGTTTAATGGGGCCATGCTGGTTTCAAGGGGTTTAGCAGGCAATGGGGCAGAGAGTGTGTCCCAGTTAATGATGTCCCTGCATGCAATAGCCAGCCTGACCCATTACCCCACTGTTTAGTATGGAGCCTTCAGGGACAGGAATTCAGCCTCATTTACACCACTTTTCTCACAGAGGTCTATATCACAGTGGCTTTCACTACGCCCATGATACGCATACTATGCAAGTGTGTTTGTGTGTCTGTGTGTGTGCGCATGCGTCTTTGTGTCTATCTGTGTGTGTCCTCAGGGAGCTGAAGTCTTCAGGTATCAGACAAGATTAGTCATCATCAAGAGAGCTGCAACCGCTGTTACGGTAACTGAGGCGCAACCGTTGTTACGGTAACTGAGGCGCAACCGTTGTTACGGTAACTGAGGCGCAACCGCTGTTACGGTAACTGAGGCGCAACCGCTGTTACGGTAACTGAGGCGCAACCGCTGTTACGGTAACTGAGGCGCAACCGTTGTTACGGTAACTGAGGCGCAACCGTTGTTACGGTAACTGAGGCGCAACCGCTGTTACGGTAACTGAGGCGCAACCGCTGTTACGGTAACTGAGGCGCAACCGCTGTTACGGTAACTGAGGCGCAACCGCTGTTACGGTAACTGAGGCGCAACCGTTGTTACGGTAACTGAGGCGCAACCGCTGTTACGGTAACTGAGGCGCAACCGCTGTTACGGTAACTGAGGCGCAACCGCTGTTACGGTAACTGAGGCGCAACCGCTGTTACGGTAACTGAGGCGCAACCGCTGTTACTGTAACTGAGGCGTAACCGCTGTTACGGTAACTGAGGATCAGGCTGGAAATAGAGCACAGACTGAAAGGGAAACAGACTCACTGTGATGATGTCATTATGATGGGACCAATCAGAAAGCAGGGTTATAATTATGTCATTATGAAAGGCTCAATCACAGAGCAGGGTTATGACAATGTCATTATGAAGGGACCAATCCGAGACCAGGGTTATGATGATGTCATTATGAATAGACCACTTAGAGAGCAGGGTTATAACAATGTCATTATGAAGGAACCAATCAGAGAGCCGGCTTATGATGATGTCATTGTGTCATTGATTCACTGTGACACGTGAGTGATGGACCACAGACTGAAAGGGAAACAAACTCACTGTGATACGTGGGTGATAGACGACAGACTGAAAGGGAAACAAACTGACTGTGACACGTGGGTGATAGACAGCAGACTGAAAGGGAAACAAACTGACTGTGACACGTGGGTGATAGACGACAGACTGAAAGGGAAACAAACTGACTGTGACACGTGGGTGATAGACGACATACTGAAAGGGAAACAAACTGACTGTGACACGTGGGTGATAGACGACAGACTGAAAGGGAAACAAACTGACTGACACGTGGGTGATAGACGACAGACTGAAAGGGAAACAAACTGACTGACACGTGGGTGATAGACGACAGACTGAAAGGGAAACAAACTGACTGTGACACGTGGGTGATAGAAGACCTACTGAAAGGGAAACAAACTGACTGACACGTGGGTGATAGACGACATACTGAAAGGGAAACAAACTGACTGTGACACGTGGGTGATAGAAGACAGACTGAAAGGGAAACAAACTGACTGTGACACATGGGTGATAGACGACAGACTGAAAGGGAAACAAACTGACTGACACTTGGGTGATAGACGACAGACTGAAAGGGAAACAAACTGACTGTGACACGTGGGTGATAGACGACAGACTGAAAGGGAAACAAACTGACTGTGAAACGTGGGTGATAGACGACAGACTGAAAGGGAAACAAACTGACCATGACACGTGGGTGATAGACGACAGACTGAAAGGGAAACAAACTGACTGACACGTGGGTGATAGAAGACAGACTGAAAGGGAAACAAACTGACTGACACGTGGGTGATAGAAGACAGACTGAAAGGGAAACAAACTGACTGACACGTGGGTGATAGACGACAGACTGAAAGGGAAACAAACTGACTGTGAAACGTGGGTGATAGACGACAGACTGAAAGGGAAACAAACTGACTGTGAAACGTGGGTGATAGACAACAGACTGAAAGGGAAACAAACTGACCATGACACATGGGTGATAGAAGACAGACTGAAAGGGAAACAAACTGACTGACACATGGGTGATAGACGACAGACTGAAAGGGAAACAAACTGACTGTGACACGTGGGTGACTGGGGTCAGAACACACTGGTCCTCCTGGTCCAGATCGTCCCCAAAGCTGCTGTTCCTCTGGAGGGGACGAGGGGGCTGCACCTCCAACAAACCAGGGGTCTTTTTCACTGCCAACACACACACACAGTCCCACACATGCACGCAGGCACACACACACTCAGAATATGCATAGCCAAGTGACAGAAGATTTCCCTATGATCTTATAATGTAATTTCAAAAAAATCCATGCAACCCTTTTACATTTATATATTTCTGTAGCGAAAACAAAACAGCGCAGTGCTTTGTTACCTGGGAGTGGCGAGCTGAATGTAAGGGAGGAAAGAGAGGTCCAGGACTGCTGGGTATCTGTGAGACCAAGAAGAGGAGGGGAGGGAGGGATGGATGGAGACAAACACACAAGAGAATCATGTAGCTAGCAATCTAGTAGATACATGATCCTCTGGGTGGGATGGGAAAGGCTGGGAGGCGTGCTTTCTATGGGTCATGGAGGTGGAGGGGGGTGGGGGCTAGGCGGGCTGGGAGGCATGGTTTCTGGGTGGGGACGGAGGATTGCAGCAGGTGGATGGGGACTAAGGGGGCAATGGGTTGGGGTTATCTTTGTGGGCATTCAAATATATTTTTTATAAAGCCCTCTTTACATCAGCAGTTGTCACAAAGTGCTTTACAGAAACCCAGCCTGAAACACCAACAAGCTACTAAGATAATCATGATAACAAGATAGAATGGTGGCACAACAGACATTTTGAAGGGGGTTCCAGAACCCCTATAACCTCAATATGCTGCTGCCAATGTGCTGGAACCCACACATTCAACTGAAGACTGATTTACCTGCAGTTGACTGACTAAAGGGTTATATACCTATACACAAATGTACAGAAGGAGCAGGCAGTGAGAGACAGATATAACAGTAACCGAGACAGTGATTGGCCAAGAGGACAGCTGCAGTGATTGGTCAAGAGGACAGTGACAGATGCAGTGATTGGTCAAGAGGACAGTGACAATGATTGGTCAAGATTACAGTAACAGATGCAGTGATTGGTCAAGAGGACAGTAACAGTGACAGTGATTGTTCAAGAGGACAGTAACAGTGACTGGACAGGAGGAGTGGACACTAACAGGAGCTCACCACATCCTAGTGCTTCAGCTAAACAGAAGCCAGAAACAGCAGATAGGGAAAAAGAGAGAGGAGGAGAAAGAGAAACAGAGAGGTAAAGAGAATAGAGAGTGTGTTGAAAACCGTGGGAAATGTCTAATACATTAATACAATTAATCATAATTCAATTGACAGAAATGGAATTGGCTCTGATAACCCCTGGCAGAGTGCAATTAAAATGGGGGTGAACTGCCCCTTTAGGTTACTCCAAGCCACTAAGATGCAGTGTAAATATATATAGGCGAGTACCCGACTCCTACCTGTACACACAGTGCTGTAGACGTCAGAGCTGAGCTCCCTCCCACTATTGAACACAGAGTCGTAGGAGATACTGGGAACAGTGGGAGAACCAGGCCCGTCGTCCTTCTCACTGCTCTTCAACTTCCTCCTCAGCTTCACCTGTTTACAGACGGACAGACGTGAATGGATGGAAGCACGGATGGATTGGTGGGCGGATGGATGGATGGGTGGGTGGGTGGGTAGGTGGGTGGGTGGGTGGGTGGGTGGGTGGGTGGGTGGGTGGGTGGGTGGGTGGGTGGGTGGGTGGACGGATTGATGAATGGATGAATGAAATAGCATCGATCTGATAACCAGTGATTCTATATGGACAACTGACCGTTTTCTTGCGCTTGGGACTGGATACAGAGGAGCTGGGCAGAGCAGGTCTCCTCCTCACAAACGTCTTGAAGGTGGCCGAGTCAGGGTTCTCCACAGCAAAGACCCTCCACGAAGTCTGGACAGGGAATGTGATCGGGAAGTAAACAGACATTAACATTGCAGGTGACTACTAGAATCTACACCACAGTTGACTCGAGATGAAGGTACTTTTAAGGAATAGTGAGGAACGCATCTACCTAACCAAGCTCCACAGCATCTCCAGAATAATAGGGTTTCTGAAATGCAACAGTTGTTGTGGAGTAAAAGAGCATGCTGGTATAACAGAGATAAGAATGGGCCGAAAAGCTCACTTCACGGCTAGCTTGAAATGTCGCCAATTGTGCCATCGAATTGGATCCTTTTCTATAGCTCAACTGGTTCGTACGTTGTCAAGGGGTTTGAGATGTGGAACAGACAGTTTACTCTGAGTTGTAATCAGAGAGGAGGAAGCTAATATTGCTTATCTAGCACACTGATGTGGGTTTCACTGGGACTGTCTCTGTCAGACTCACCTGGATGAGAATGGCAGCTGCAGGGATCTGCCTGTTGAAGTGCTTCTGCCTCTGTTTCTGTTGAACCTTCAGGGCAAAGCCTGAACCCAGGATCCCCTGCAAACAAACGCAGAGGATTACTACACTAGAAAAGTAGGGCTGTTACCTAGTACCATAAAGTGTTCTTCAATTGTTCCCCTAAGGAGAACCCTCTGAAAATAACTATTTTCACATAACCATTCACCACCAAAGGGTTCTACCTAAAATGAAAAAAAGGTTATCCTATGGGGACAAACGAATATCCCTTTTTTTCTAAGAGTGTACTTCACGGTGTTACTGATGAACAAACAGTATCTTTCCACCTGATTACTCCTGCACTTACAGCTGGTAGGGCGAAGAAGGAGATGGCAAAGACTGAGAAACACGATGCAATGGTTTTACCGATCCACGTCTGAGGCACCTTGTCTCCGTAGCCTATAGTTGTGACGGTCACCTGCAAAAGACAAAAGACTGCTAGAAGAGTCATCCCAGACACCTGCCCTGTTAAGTGAAGCCAGACACACACAGACACTCACTCACTCACTCACTCACTCACTCACTCACTCACTCACTCACTCACTCACTCACTCACTCACTCACTCACTCACTCACTCACTCACTCACTCACACTCACACACCAGTGGAGGCTGCTGAGGGGAGGACGGCTCATAATAATGTCTGGAACAGAGAGAATGGAATGGCATCAAACTCAAGGAAACCATGGAAACCATGTGTTTGATGTATTTGATACCATTCCACTGATTCCGCTCCAGTCATTACCACAAGCCCGTCCTCCCCAATTAAGGTGCCACCAACCTCCTGTGAAACACACACACACACACACACACACACACACACACACACACACACACACACACACACACACACACACACACACACACACACACACACAGCAGCCTTACCACCCCCCACCACAAGGCGTCAGCGTAGCTCTCGAACTCATTGGCTCCATTGCTGTCCACAGCATCCTTCTCTGCCAGGTACACAAAGTAGGAGGAGAAGATGAGCCCCAGAAAACCAATGTACAGCGTGGTGATGAGCTCCTGGAAACACACATACAGGCAAGCACACACACACACACACACACACACACACACACACACACACGCACGCACACATGCACGCACACATGCACGCACACACACACACACACGCGAGACAAGTTATTTAACATAGTTATGTAGAGAGGAATAAAGTTATTAATAACGAAGAAAGGTTTGTCGCTCAGCATTAAATTAGGAGTGTGTGTTAGTGTTTGTCAACTCTGTTTATCTGTGCAGTGAACAACTCATAATAATAAGAATAGATGGTATTTATATAGCGCTTTTCAAGGACCCAAACTAACCTGCCTGTGGATGAAGACCACAGAGCCCAGCAGACGCCACGTCCCTCCCTGCCGGTCCACATGGAGCATGCGCAGGATCTGCAGGAAGCGAATCCCTCTGGAACAAAAACACACTCTCTGTGATCGGGGCTCCAGACAAACATTTTCCCCTGGTGGAACTGGTGGCACCAATGAGTTTTTCTGCAGCATCACACAATAGAAAACAATTAGTATTTATCTGATAAAGTGATTTAGTTATAGACAGACTACTGAGATGGTATTACAGAAATACGTTGTTTCATCTAACATGTCCACGCAGGAATGCATGATTCAACGAATCCAGTGGTGTCATGAAGTTTGGGACAAATAGTCTATAGTTGTTTTGTTCAATAGAGATACATTTGCCCACATCTTTTATGTAAAATAATATCATAGGCTGATTTATTTGGGACTATTTCACCACCTGAGTAAGTGGAAACTCCAAACACATTAGCTTGATCGCTAACTCTAAACATAATACCCACTGATGGTGACCATGTAGGATTCTAACACTAAAGTCAATGTCCTAAATGTCCTAATGTCCTACAACATTTCAGTTGTAGCCTACTACCCAACGAGGCTATGGCCGATGCAATGGCCGATTCGCATTTCTCGAGCTGCGTATCTCAAAGCCATATCAAATATCTTGGTTGTAAAATAGTTGATATATAGAGCTCACTGAGAGTTGAGAAATAAAAACTACACCTACAGAAAGCTGAGAACCTCCTCTCTTCAACAGCGACAACCGTAGTTGCTTCCAAAGATGTTTACTACCCGCAATTAGATTTTGAAATGTTACAGCCTATACAATCTGAAGAAAATAAAAATCTCCTGGAATGCGGGGAGAGAGTGAGTAAGTGGCTCGCTCATTACAGCAGCAGGCCCCAGCTAAACAGGCACAGAGACCTTCATTACAGCAGCAGGCCCCAGCTAAACAGGCACAGAGACCTTCATTACAGCAGCAGGCCCCAGCTAAACAGGTACAGAGACCTTCATTACAGCAGCAGGCTCCAGCTAAACAGGCACAGAGACCTTCATTACAGCAGCAGGCCCCAGCTAAACAGGCACAGAGACCTTCATTACAGCAGCAGGCCCCAGCTAAACAGGCACAGAGACCTTCATTACAGCAGCAGGCCCCAGCTAAACAGGCACAGAGACCTTCATTACAGCAGCAGGCCCCAGCTAAACAGGCACAGAGACCTTCATTACAGCAGCAGGCCCCAGCTAAACAGGCACAGAGACCTTCATTACAGCAGCAGGCCCCAGCTAAACAGGCACAGAGACCTTCATTACAGCAGCAGGCCCCAGCGAAACAGGCACAGAGACCTTCATTACAGCAGCAGGCCCCAGCGAAACAGGCACAGAGACCTTCATTACAGCAGCAGGCCCCAGCTAAACAGGGGCAGAGACCTTCATTACAGCAGCAGGCCCCAGCTAAACAGGTACAGAGACCTTCATTACAGCAGCAGGCCCCAGCTAAACAGGTACAGAGATCTTCATTACAGCAGCAGGCCCCAGCTAAACAGGTACAGAGACCTTCATTACAGCAGCAGGCCCCAGCTAAACAGGTACAGAGACCTTCATTACAGCAGCAGGCCCCAGCTAAACAGGCACAGAGACCTTCATTACAGCAGCAGGCCCCAGCTAAACAGGTACAGAGACCTTCATTACAGCAGCAGGCCCCAACGAAACAGGCACAGGGGCAGAGACCTTCATTACAGCAGCAGGCCCCAGCTAAACAGGCACAAACACCTTCATTACAGCAGCAGGCCCCAGCGAAACAGGCACAGAGACCTTCATTACAGCAGCAGGCCCCAGCGAAACAGGCACAGAGACCTTCATTACAGCAGCAGGCCCCAGCGAAACAGGCACAGGGACCTTCATTACAGCAGCAGGCCCCAGCTAAACAGGCACAGGGACCTTCATTACAGCAGCAGGCCCCAGCGAAACAGGCACAGGGGCAGAGACCTTCATTACAGCAGCAGGCCCCAGCTAAACAGGCACAAAGACCTTCATTACAGCAGCAGGCCCCAGCGAAACAGGCACAAAGACCTTCATTACAGCAGCAGGCCCCAGCGAAACAGGCACAGGGGCAGAGACCTTCATTACAGCAGCAGGCCCCAGCGAAACAGGCACAAAGACCTTCATTACAGCAGCAGGCCCCAGCGAAACAGGCACAAAGACCTTCATTACAGCAGCAGGCCCCAGCGAAACAGGCACAGGGGCAGAGACCTTCATTACAGCAGCAGGCCCCAGCGAAACAGGCACAGGGGCAGAGATCTTCATTACAGCAGCAGGCCCCAGCTAAACAGGTACAGAGATCTTCATTACAGCAGCAGGCCCCAGCTAAACAGGTACAGAGACCTTCATTACAGCAGCAGGCCCCAGCTAAACAGGCACAAAGACCTTCATTACAGCAGCAGGCCCCAGCTAAACAGGCACAGGCACAGAGACCTTCATTACAGCAGCAGGCCCCAGCTAAACAGGCACAGGGACCTTCATTACAGCAGCAGGCCCCAGCTAAACAGGTACAGAGACCTTCATTACAGCAGCAGGCCCCAGCGAAACAGGCACAGGCACAGAGACCTTCATTACAGCAGCAGGCCCCAGCTAAACAGGCACAGGGACCTTCATTACAGCAGCAGGCCCCAGCTAAACAGGTACAGAGATCTTCATTACAGCAGCAGGCCCCAGCTAAACAGGTACAGAGACCTTCATTACAGCAGCAGGCCCCAGCTAAACAGGCACAAAGACCTTCATTACAGCAGCAGGCCCCAGCGAAACAGGCACAGGGGCAGAGACCTTCATTACAGCAGCAGGCCCCAGCTAAACAGGCACAGAGACCTTCATTACAGCAGCAGGCCCCAGCTAAACAGGTACAGAGATCTTCATTACAGCAGCAGGCCCCAGCTAAACAGGTACAGAGACCTTCATTACAGCAGCAGGCCCCAGCTAAACAGGCACAGAAACCTTCATTACAGCAGCAGGCCCCAGCGAAACAGGCACAGAGACCTTCATTACAGCAGCAGGCCCCAGGTAAACAGGCACAGAGACCTTCATTACAGCAGCAGGCCCCAGCGTAACAGGTACAGAGACCTTCATTACAGCAGCAGGCCCCAGCTAAACAGGTACAGAGACCTTCATTACAGCAGCAGGCCCCAGCTAAACAGGCACAGAGACCTTCATTACAGCAGCAGGCCCCAGCGTAACAGGCACAGAGACCTTCATTACAGCAGCAGGCCCCAGCTAAACAGGTACAGAGATCTTCATTACAGCAGCAGGCCCCAGCGAAACAGGCACAGGGGCAGAGACCTTCATTACAGCAGCAGGCCCCAGCTAAACAGGCACAGGGGCAGAGACCTTCATTACAGCAGCAGGCCCCAGCTAAACAGGCACAGGGGCAGAGACCTTCATTACAGCAGCAGGCCCCAGCTAAACAGGTACAGAGACCTTCATTACAGCAGCAGGCCCCAGCTAAACAGGTACAGAGATCTTCATTACAGCAGCAGGCCCCAGCGAAACAGGCACAGAGACCTTCATTACAGCAGCAGGCCCCAGCGAAACAGGCACAGAGACCTTCATTACAGCAGCAGGCCCCAGCTAAACAGGCACAGGGGCAGAGACCTTCATTACAGCAGCAGGCCCCAGCTAAACAGGCACAGAGACCTTCATTACAGCAGCAGGCCCCAGCGAAACAGGCACAGAGACCTTCATTACAGCAGCAGGCCCCAGCGAAACAGGCACAGAGACCTTCATTACAGCAGCAGGCCCCAGCTAAACAGGCACAGGGGCAGAGACCTTCATTACAGCAGCAGGCCCCAGCGAAACAGGCACAGAGACCTTCATTACAGCAGCAGGCCCCAGCGAAACAGTCACAGAGACCTTCATTACAGCAGCAGGCCCCAGCTAAACAGGCACAGAGACCTTCATTACAGCAGCAGGCCCCAGCGAAACAGGCACAGAGACCTTCATTACAGCAGCAGGCCCCAGCTAAACAGGTACAGAGACCTTCATTACAGCAGCAGGCCCCAGCTAAACAGGTACAGAGACCTTCATTACAGCAGCAGGCCCCAGCTAAACAGGCACAGAGACCTTCATTACAGCAGCAGGCCCCAGCTAAACAGGCACAGAGACCTTCATTACAGCAGCAGGCCCCAGCTAAACAGGTACAGAGACCTTCATTACAGCAGCAGGCCCCAGCTAAACAGGCACAGAGACCTTCATTACAGCAGCAGGCCCCAGCGTAACAGGCACAGGGGCAGAGACCTTCATTACAGCAGCAGGCCCCAGCTAAACAGGCACAGAGACCTTCATTACAGGAGTCATGAGGATAATAATGCACATGACTATTTGACCAAATCATGGTTTCAGCCAAGTTTGGAGTGAGGTGACCATGTAGAATGT